>NW_023616041.1:0-19155 GCF_013339695.2 Rhipicephalus sanguineus
AGATAAACCGTGGTTGTATAAAATATTGTTGTTTTCGTTGGCAGCTTATTATTATGTTGGATTGATCATTGTTAATGTTATTACAGAAAGTGAAATTCATACAGCAGTCGTAATAAGGGATATAATTGTTGTTTCTCCTCGTGATAGTATACACATTTGAATACGGTTTGCAGGTGGCAAGACCTTCTGACACAAGAGCCAGGCGCAGTTTTTAATCGAGCAACTGGCCAGGAGCGCACACCTGCAGGTTTTCCAGCAGCAGCAGCAGCAGCACCACCCCGTGGTTTTGTGTTACAATGCCGTAACTGAGCATACGATCTTTCTTCTGTGTTTTTTATTCATTTTCTTTTTTTTTTGCGTTTCACTCCCATCTAAAAATCTTCTTACTTACGAATGAATCGTGAGTCTATTGTAAAACTGCTTTCCTTGTACGTGATTCTCATCAAATTGCGACTGTGCTGTGTTTTTCACTTGCAGCCGACATTCGAAACAGAGCTTCACTTCTAAAAAAACTGGAAGTTTCATGGAGAAGCTCAACGAAGTCAGTCATCTTCGGTCAGACTTCAATGCCCGCATGCATTTATTCGTGGAGGGCGACGAGTATTTCTGAGGAACTGATGTTAAGCTTTCTTTATAACTGTGGTAAGTTTATGGTTAAAATACTTAAGAAAAGCTTCATTAGCAGCTTCTGAAAACACTTTGTAATTTCCAACTTCTGTGACACTATCTATTTAACCAAATTTCGACAAGGTGTACAACAGAATGAGAACAACCGCTTCCCAAGTAGAAGTTTTTTTGTGATGGGCGAAAAGGGCAGGTGATCTAAGAACATAACGTCGAATGTGTCTTCTTGCTTTTTTTTTTCGTCAGGATGACATGCAGCAGCCCGCCCATCGCCTGACCCCGGAGTTTTGGAGGGAGTACGACAACAAGCCTTTCTACTGCGATCAAGTGCAAGAGAGTTTGAAAGGTTCGGTTGGCACAGTTCTAGAGAAATTTGTGCTTGACGATGTACGATACGATTATTTTGTGCTTGACAATGTACTATATTAAGGTCTTCACGTACCCAACTGGTATGCTCAATGCTTCGTCTGTGCGCAGTGCAATGAGAAATACCCAGTTGTTCCTAGGTGTTTTGCCGGTGGGAAGCTGCTGAAGAAACATTGAAACGATCAAAAGAAATGATCAAAAGCACCAGAAATCGGATGTCACGTTTATCGTTTCCTTCAGCGTTGAGCATTGCTTTTAGCGCTATTTTGTATTTTTTTTACAATAAATACTTATTTTTACACGTGAGTAGTACCTGTTTCTCGCATGCTTATAACGCTAGACACAGCAGGTACTGTTGAACTATGAAGCTGATAGGGCCAGTCAACCATTCTCAACGAAAATGATTCCGCTGAACGATACATTTACGAGGAACATGGTGCATCCATGCTTTAACCGCCGTTACTGAAAAAAAAAAGAAAAGAATGCGAAGTTTATACGCATGTCTAAACACACTTCATGCTTATAGTTTCCAAGTTACTTGTAGTGGTTACTCTAGGTAACCATCAAGGGGAAACTGAGCGTAAAAAACTCTCCTATGTGATGTAGTCGGTTCACGTTAAAAAATCCCAAGTGGTTAAAATTAGGCACTATTAACTCGGTACCCAGAGCTTCGTGTGCACAATTTCTTGTTTTGTTGCACTGCGCATCTGTCAAAGACTAGACACTGGTATACGCACGTTACTTTCCGAATACAGTATAGCGTACGTGCCCAGCCAACGCAACGTCTGCGTACAAATCTAAAACTCCATTAGCCAACAATCAACCACTATAAGGCGTGCCATTTGACGTCAAGGGAGTCGCATTAGGGATACCGCAACCTGACTGCTTTCTTGGTTCTTGTGCATGCCACAAACACACAAAATAGTAATGAAGACGCTGGATAGGATCAGTGGGATTTAGTGAAGAGACCTTCGCCCTCAAGTGGACATAAAAGGTTGGTAATGATGAAAAAACAAATGCTTCCTTGGAAAATGCGCGAATCGTTTGCCGTGAAATGTACATATCTAATTTAATGCTCTTTTAAAAGCAACGGAATGCTGTCGAAATCAAGTGCGAGCAGTAGAGCTCCACGAGGTTTCTAGATTTCGCAAAACCGTTCACGCTTTTCTCCTAAATCCATGTTAAGCAATGCTTAAGTCTGGAAAACAATATTTGCATACTTAATTACCGTCCTCTGGAATGTACATATGTGCCAGCGCGAATTGCGTACGCCGGTGGGTGTACCTCGTAATAACATCGCTTCATGGCCTAAAAGTTCAGAAATCGTCAAACACCCTCATGTTCGACAAATGGCCGCTCTACGTTAACTTTCTTGGGATAATATATCATAGTTTAGCAGTTTAAGTTCCTCGTGACGACTGCCAAACTGAGGCGAACCGCTTTGTATGTGCGCAATAAAAAAATTAAAATCCAGCTTGCACCTAAAAGTTGCATCCTTCATAGACCATACGGTCTTTTAAGCATCTGCGCATAGCTCTGCAACACTAAACCTATTACTCGATGGTGTCAAATTCATTTCTAATAATGCACCACTATACTACGTTCTGGATTTCTGGTGTGCGCACACCTCTCAGTAATCCGCACATAAAAAATTAAGTGCGTGTACACGTAAAAAAACCCGAAGGCTATCCCATGCACTCTATAGCACAACCAACTAACAGTAGCGTGTACACTTAAAAAACCCAAGAAGCTATCCCATGCACTCTATAGCACAACAAACTAACAGTCGCGTGCGCATGCAAATGCAGCTGTGTGGATGTAGCTCGCCAATTGTGCGTGTACCGCCGTATTAATCGCTGCGAAATATGCCAAAAATTTATTGAAAGGTGAAACTTGTATAGAGTTAGGCACTGCATGCCCATGAAGGTGCCTTTCGCACAAATACTGCGTATATAGTACATTGCATGGACTCGCGCTTCCAGAAATAGTCTAGTAAACTTATGTGAAAAATATTGTATCATCCAGTGTGAGTTTAGCGAATTCTCCGCTTTGAGACGAGTATGAGGTGATTTAACTTGCGCGGCGGGACCGCTATACCGCATGAATCGAGATGTTCTAAAAATATGGCCACTGATGGAGTCGTAACAGAACGTCGCAAATATTCGGCGATAACTACTGCCGGATATAAGATGCTGTTCATTTAGCAGCCAATTCCCGCCTGCGCACTGCGTGTCAGACAACGGCGAATGCCGAGCGCCATATGTCTTTAGCGTGGACAGCCCACTCACGAGTCACGTCTGTCGCGCGAGTGTCGTCCAAAGTAAGCGCATGTGAGAGGCATTTCTTCCGCGGCGCAGTCCGCCGAGCGACCGCGAAGCTGCATGCAGTCAGCTCTACCTCCTCGCTTCCATGGTCGACCGAAACGTGGGCCGCACTTCTGTTGAAGCAAAAATAATATCTGCGGGAATAGTGTCATTCGTTTGAGGGGAAGCGACATGCACTATCCAACGTTTAGAACCAAGATGAGTTCCTTTACAAGTGAAGTCATCTGCAGTGCGTGCGCGGCACACCGCACCTGCTCGAGCGTGTCGCATATTATACATATTACCGACAATACCACGTTTATCAGCGCATGTTCATCTCAGTGTGCGATTATTACGCGGAGAGGGTCGAGCCAATAACGGTAAGAAGTAAAATATCCTGGCATATGAGCGTGAGCGCTTTGTTCTGAAGCACCCGTCGACTACGGCTTCGAAATAACTGAATAGGCTTAGTGACGATATCGGCTACCGGCCGGTAACCATCGGCGATGAAGCGGCCAGCGACGTTACTTAGAACATGGCTAATCTCCGTCGTTGCTACGTCGTTGCTACGGCTACGTCGTTGCTACGGCTACGTCGCTGTGCGGTTGGCACGGATGGATACCGAGCTCACGTCCCACGGCAAGCGAATCCTGACGTTGAAACTCGTTCAATCCACGAAAGGCAACAGGCTAGCGGCTTACGTGAATAGAACTGGGGTATTATGAACGCTAAGATTCCTTAAATGTCACTGAGGTGCCAGTGCCAATATTATGCGGAACAGTTTTACCTTTTATACCAAACACGCAAATTCGCTTCAAGCATGCTCCGAACAATAACGTGAGTGACCCCGTATATATTTTCACGAATGTCATTTAAAATGTCTCCTTACGTATCAGTGAAAGCTGCATGTATAATAACGATCTCCACTGCACTAAACGCCAGTGTGTAGCGACCTATTGGTATATATAAACCCCCGTTCTTTTACAACGCTGTCGCCGCGGCGTTATGTGGTGTAGTGGTTAGCGTACGCGCTTGCTGATCGAGTGTTCGCGAGTTCGAATCCGCGAGTGTTTGTTTGAATTTTTCTGTGGTTACTTCTGAGTGTAACATGTGTATATGGATTATGTATATCATAAAATATGTGTCTAAGCCTCCAAATCCCCGATTAGAGCTTAAAAGGTGGCTTAAAATCAATTTTTTGTTTCGCCGCTTCATATACCGCCTATAGCTAGGACGTGCCGTAGTTGGGACACACCGTAGCTAGGCTCACGCGGAACGAGGAGATCTCCATAGCCGGCCTCGTAACTAGCCGGGATTCGAGACGAAAAATCTCCGGCCTATTTAGTCCCGCCTATGATATGAGCCGCTGAGAAAACTACTACGCCGCGGGACGGCTACGGGCGGCGCCGGCTACAGGTTGTGCCGGCTAAACAAACAGTCTATATGCGTTAGATTTTTCGTCTCGTTTCCGGGCTATAAACTGCAACTTAAGTAGGACAGGACTAAGGGTGTAGTTTTTGAAGAAAGGGCCGTTGCAGTGGTAGGGACCGAGCCATACGAGCGCCTCCGGGGAGGAACGTGGACTCAGAAGTGGTGGCCCACCGCGAAGGCTCTTCTGCCGCTCTTGTCGTGCGTTGTAAAGGCCTTTGCAAGCTCGCGACACTCTTCAGCAAGCCTGGCTGTGTCAGAAATAGGCACACAATCAGATGGATCCGGCTTGTAGGGTAGTATCGTGTCCAATGGTGTGCAACGGTTGCTTCCGTACAACAGGAGAAGGGTGAAAACCAGTAGTGCTCTCAGGGGCGGTATTATAGGCGTAGCTGACGAAGGACAGAATGGCATCCCCAATTTGTGTGATCGGCGGCGACGTACGCATAACATTGAGAGCATGTCGCCGAGCGTGCGGTTCAAGCGTTCGGTTTAGGCCATTCGTCTGCGGGTGGTAAAGCAGTAGTTTTGCGATGAACAGCATGGCACTCTTTGAGAATGGCTTCGACGACTTCCGACAAGAAGACACGGCCTCGATCGCTGAGAAGCTCCTGGGGTGGACCGTGACGCGCATGAATCGGTGTAGCAGGAAGGAGGCAACATCAACGCGCTGTAGCGCTGGGAGGGCAGCGGTTTCGGCGTATCGCGTTAGATGGTCAACGGCGAACGATGGCCCAACGGTTACCAGCCGACCATCAGAGGAAGTGGTCCATACAAAATCGACTGCCCACGCGCCCAAACGGACGGTTAGGGCAAGGTAATGGTTGTAGACCGACTGTTGAACGTGCGTTGAAGGTTTTCGGCGTTGGCACTCGAGGCAGGAGCGGACGAAACTTCTGCACGTAGCGGTACATCCCTCGCCAGAGTATCGTTGTCGAATGCGGTGGTAAGTTTTGGATACCCCAGAGTGCGCGCATTGCGGATCAGAGTGGAAGGACTCGCATATTTCAGCACGCAGACTTCGGGGTATCACAAGTAAGCCACTGGCGGCCTTCGGCGTTGTAATTGCGTCGGTGCAGTAGGTCGTCACGAATGGCGAAATGGTGGGCTTGACGACCGCAACGCGCGAGTGGTTGGTGTTGTCGGACGGATCATTGAGCAAGTCTATTAGCGAAGCGATCCATTTATCCTTGCGCTGCTCGGTAGCGATGGTTGTGAACATCGATAGAAGAAACAGCAGTGGGAGACAACTGAGCAGGAGGCATTGTCGTCAGGCAAGGAGGGGAGCGCGAGAGGGCGTCGGCGTCAGCATGCTGACGTCCGTTGCGGTACAGCACGCGGATGTCGTAGTCTTGCAGGCGAAGTGCCCAACGGGCGAGGACGGCCCGAGGGATCCTTCAATGACGACAGCCAGCATAGTGCGTGGTGATCGGTGACGACATCAAATGGGCGACCATACAAATAAGGTCGGAATTTTGTAAGGGCCCAGATGATCGCCAGGCACTCTTTTTCCGTGACAGTGTAATTGGTCTCGGCTCTAGTAAGCGTGCGACTTGCGTAGGCGACGACATATTCGGGGAACCCTGGTTTGCGTTGCGCAAGAACAGCACCGAGGCCTACACCGCTGGCGTCCGTGTGTACCTCCGTTGGGGCCGTAGGGTCGTAGTGGCGTAGTATGGGAGGAGACGTCAACAAACGACGGAGCTTTGCGAACGCGTCGTCGCATTCGGACGACCACGAATGTAGGGGCCCGTTACTTCCAAGGAGCTTCGTCAGCGGCGATATGATGGTGGCAAAGTTGCGTATGAAACGTCGAAAATAGGAGCACAGTCCTACGAAAACTGCGCAGTTCTTTGACGGACGTAGGTTTGGGAAATTCGGCCACGGCCCGAAGCTTGGCCGGATCGGGAAGGATTCCGTCCTTGGACACGGCGTAGCCTAGGATTGTCAGCTGCCGTGCTGCAAATCGGCACTTCTTCAGGTTCAGTTGGAGGCCGGCGTTGGTCAAACGCGTCAAAACATGCCGCAGACGTTGAAGATGCGTGGAGAAGTCCGGAGCGAAAACGACGACGTCGTCCAGGTAACACAAGCACGTGTGCCATTTCAAGTTGCGCAGAACGGTGTCCATCATGCGCTCGAAGGTCGCGGGGCGCATTGCACAGACCAAACGGCATGACGTTGAACTCGTACAAGCCGTCGGGCGTGACAAAGGCTGTCTTCGGTCGAGCGCCATCAGCCATGGGTACTTGCCAGTACCCCGAGCGCAAATCGAGAGATGAAAAGTATTCTGCTCCTTGAAGGCTGTCAATCGCGTCGTCGATTCGCGGCAGTGGATAAACATCCTTTCGAGTGATCTTGTTGAGCCTTCGGTAGTCCACACAGAAGCGCACAGAACCGTCCTTCTTGGCAACGAGAACAGGAGACGCCCACGGGCTGTCCAGAAAGTGGCGTCGTCACTTTTCGAAGTAAGCGGCTAAGTTTTGCGTCCATAACGGATACGGCGGCTCCAGTGTCGACAAGGGCAGATGCGCGAACACCGTCCACAAACACGTCTGTGACATTCCATGGACTTCGCTGAGGGCTTTTACAGTTCGATAGCGTCGCAGCCCTTGCCTCGTGGACAGCGACGACTAGTTTTCCTGCTCTCGTGCGACAGAACGTGGCCGCATTGGTGACAGTGAGCGACGGCGTGGAGACGGAGAGCGGCGAGTGGATGGAGCTGGGCGTGACGTTGGCGACATAGGCGGGTCGTAGGATGCACGGCTGGACTGGCTGGTGGTGGTTGACGCGACTCGAGGCGGCTGCACGCGATGGCAGTAACGTGCCACGTGACCGGCATAACCGCATGCAAAGCAGATGGGCCGATTGTCGGGTGTGCACCATCGGCTCGATTAGTCGAAGCAGGTTCGGTAGCATCGAAGAGGGCGAAAGTGTTGTGGCGGCTACACATTCGTCGATGTAGGCAACCGTCGTACCAATGTTGAGGTGCCTATATTCGTGGCTGAAGTTTGTCAGCACTACCTTTGCTTTACCGTCACGCATCTCGGCTATACCTCTTGCGACGCAAATTTGACGGTTCAGGAGTAGGTGCTGATCGCCCTCGATGACGCCTTCAAGGTTTGCAGGCTTTTCGGTGCCGACAGAAATAATGACGCTGGAGCGCGGCGGAACTCGTCTATCACATTCAATGCATGGTTCCCTGGCGTCGCGTGGGGTGGGAGCGCTTTGTCTGAGGTTAGCGTTATCGACTCAGGCCTCAGGTCGATGACGGCGCGGTGGTCACTTAGGAAGTCCATTCCAAGTATCACATCCCTGGAGCAGTTTTGTAGGATTACAAAGCTCGCAGGATAAGTCCGGTTATTGATGGTGACTCTCACCGTGCAGACACCAATCGGCGTTATCAGGTGGCCTCCAGCTGTCCGGATTTCGGGTCCACTCCAAGCGGTCTTTACTTTCTTCAGCTTGGTGGCGAATGGCCCACTGACGACGGAATAGTCGGCCCCAGTGTTGACGAGAGCGGTGATGTTATGGCCGTCGATGTGAACGTCGAAGTCGCTAGTCCGTCGCCTTGCGTTGCGGTTAGGTCGCGGCGTAGGATCGCGGCTGCGTCGATTTGTTGCGGTGCTTCCGTGCTGCGTCGTCAGGTCTTCTTCGGTCCGCGAGGTTTCGTCGGCAGGGCTTCTTCTGCTTCGCGTCGTGTTCTGTAGGTCTCGTCGCGTTGTCGTCGTCGGCGGCCGCGGAGGATCTTCGGCATTTCGTCGTACAGCAACCGCACCTCCATCGGTTGCTGCCCTTTGTTTTCCCGGATACGGGCTAGGCGACCGGCCCCGGTTTGGGCCAGTGTACTACTGGCGGTGCGGTGACATGTAGCGGCCCGGCGACGGCGAGCGGGAAAGTCGTCGTTCTTGCCACTGTGTTCCGGTGAGATAGTCGTCGATGTCGCGAGGCCGTTCGCCTGGCTTCGGGCGCGGCGCGTTGACGGCGAATCCGCGTAGCCCCATCTGTCGGTACTGGCAGCGGCGGTACGTGTGGCCGGCCTTCCCACAGTGGTACCAAAGCGGGCGGTTGTCAGGGGCGCGCCACATGTCAGTCTTCCTCGGCATGTATCGCTGGCCGGCTGGCGGCCGATATGACGTCGGTGGTGGCGCCGGTGGTGCCTCGCGGCGGAACTGCTGGGTCGGCGCGGCGTCTTCACGTGGGCGAGCAGGGGGGGCATTGCGTCGGGCTGCAACAGCATAGCTCATTGCTTGCAGCTGCGACTGCGTTGACTGGACGCCCAGCGACTGCTGGATTTCCTGTCGGACGATGTCTGCGATCGAGGAATCTTGAGGCTGGCACGACGGGAACATTCGACGAAGTTCTTCGCGCACTACGGTCCTTATGGTCTCGCGCAGATCGTCATAGCTTGGACCGCTGCGCTGTCTTGCATCAAGCGGCGGTTGTATTGCCGGGTGCGCATTTCCAACGTGCTCTCGATTGTTGTGGCCTCGGAGACAAATTCCTGGACTGTCTTGGGTGGGTTCCGCATGAGCCCAGCGAAGAGCTCTTGCCTTACTCCTCGCATGAGGAAACGGACCTTCTTCTTCTCAGTCATGTTAGTGTCGGTGTGGCGGAAGAGTCTGGTCATTTCTTCGGCGAATATTGTCACTTTTTCGTTCGGGAGCCGGACCCGTGTCTCCAGTAATGCGGCGGCCCTTTCCTTTCGCACGACGCTTGTGAACGCTGCGAGGAAGCAGGTCTGGAAGATGTCCCACGTTGTCAGGGTAGACTCCCTGTTCTTGAACCATGTCCTGGCACTGTCTTCCAAAGCGAAGTACACATAGCGTAACTTGTCGCTGATGTCCCAGTTGTTGAAGCCCGCAGTCCTCTCGTACGACTCGAGCCACGTCTCTGGGTCCTCACACGATGATCCCCGAAAGATCAGCGGCTCCCTCGGCTGCTGCATCACGATCGCGGGCAGTGGCGCAGTGGCTGTCATCGTTGCCGCAGTCATGGTGCTGGCCTTGGTCTTCCGAGTCTTGTCGGGTAGAGGCCCGTACTCCGGTGGTAGACCTTGTTGCCTACGGCTAGCTCGCTCGTCGTGGTTGGCGTCGATGTGTTCTCCGCGCTGAGGGCTGGTTTCACGGCTTGACGGGGGCGTCCGGTACATGAACGAACAGCACCTCCACCAGATGTCACGTGGTCGTGACGTCACGAAGGCAGCAGTCAGCACGTCCGAGATAGAATTATTTATTTGGCCGAACTTGTGGCCGGGAAACTGTAAGTCAAACTACAGCAATACACTGATAGCGGCGAACAGAGCGTCGGCCGTCTATCAACTGACAAGCGGTGAAGCGTGGCGGTATTTATACATGTGATGTCGAATATTCCAGCGTTATCGCTGGTTGCCGCGCAAACTCTAGAATAAGCTCGAGTGTTCGCGTCTTGCGCGCAATCTTAACAAAACGATCTACAATAATCGGGAAGCTTCTCGAACAAAGAGGCGCGGTTTGCGCTGAGCGTTGCTGACAGTCTCTGTGGGCGAAAACCGAATACAGCAAAAGTTATAATAAGAAACGCACGTGGCAATATATACACGGCCGATGTAGTGCGGGATGCTTGCCCCCCACTCGCGAACAAGTTGGTATACGCCACTGCACAGAACGGGTTTCAGGTCTTCTGGGACGTTACATTGAATTCACAATGGCGAGTCCGACAGCTTAATTTTGCTCTTGTAGTAATTAGTGTAGGCGACGTTTAATCTGATGCGGTGAAAGCATGTTTCCTCTCGTCTCTTAAGGTCTCGCGGCATATCGAAGTCACACGATGGATCAATTTTGTGAAGAGGCCCATACTGGTATCTGTCCACAGATTTCGCGGGAAGCGCCAAGCTTGTGCCGATACGAGTGTCGCCGCGTCTTTTCTCGAGAAAGCTTGTATCTCGACCATTTCTCTCTTTGTCTAGCTTTGGCACTTACTCTATCAGAAGGTGTATTTTGCGTTAAAAATATTTTCAGACAACTGATGATTTTTTTAATTTTACGAGAAAAAAATTACAAATATGAGAAAATCATCATTTTGGCCCACATTTAGACTCAATTTACACGCGCTGCTTACTTCCATGGATCCATACCAACTGGCCCAGCTATCTACATTTCTATACCACGTGGTGCTCTATTTAAAAATCAGCTTTCAACCTCATTCGAAAGTAAACAAATAGTTTTTCTTACATTGCAACTTTTATCATTACAATTCTTGTCTTAAGAAAGAAAATAATTTTTGAAATTCCCAATTGACGGCAATGGTGAACTTCAACGAGGAAGCTGCGAAATGAGAAGATAGCCGTCAGTGGAAAGCTTGGAAAATTTCCTTTCTTAAAACGAAAATTGTAATGATAAAACTCGTCATCTAAGAACTATTTATTTGCTTTCGATTGAGGTACAAAGCTTATTTTTAAATGGAACACCACGTGGTGTAAATTGCGTCTCAATGCGAACCAAAATGATGATTTTCTCAAATTTGTGACTTCTTCTCGTAAAATTTAAAAACATAAATTGTCTGAAAATATTTTTAACGCAAAATATACCTTCCGTAGAGTAAGTATTCATTACTCAGATGTTCATACATAGCGCAATATTAAAAGGAAAGAAATGCAAACACAGAACATTTTGGCGAAATTTCTGGAGGCGTATATGGCAGAGAAATTGTAGTAATATAACTGAGCTTATAACACCTCAGGCAAACGCTTTTGCTTAATCTATGAGCCAAATATGGTATTGAAACAAGAAACGATACTCTCAGAATATTTTTTCTGACAAACCACACTCAACGACATTGTGAGAAATTCAGAAGGCTGGCACGTGACCAAAAATTTTTTTTACTCCGAAATATTCTAGCAATTCACTGTTTTCAATGCACTAAATGAGCACAACTTCTCTTCGAGTACATTTGAGATGGTCGCCGAAATGGCTGGGACGTTTGGCGTGGAATGACCCACGATTTTTCCGAAGGGGGATCAGCTTTTGGAAGAACCTGATGTGTCCACTTCTTGGGGTATTCACTTAAAAAATGAAGGGGGAATATGGAAGTGATAGCGCATGAAACGCTTCACAATGCGCATAGTGAAGCAATACTCTCCACAACCGAAAACAAACTCCGCTCGCCGAGAATCGACGACGCGCACAACCTATATACCGGTGTCACACGCGCACTTTCGATCGCGATCAGGGATTATCCGGATTAGGCTCGATCCAAATGACGTGTTGCTACACGGTCACATTTAATCGCGATCAGGCCGTATCGGGTTCAAGTCGATCGCGATCAGCGCATCGCGATATGGCTCACAGATCGCGATTTGACAGACGTCTGCGCCAAGTGCGATACGGATTAGTTTGGACCGTGTAGCAGCGACTATTGTTGATCGCGATCAATAAATCCAATCCGTATTGGCGCTGATCGCGATCAAAAGTGTCTATTGGCCTCGAGGCCCACCACTGGAAATGCCGGCGCCGCCGTCGGCGTGACGTGCTTGGCAGGATCACGTGGTCTCAGCGGCCGCGTCGGCTGCTTGTGGAGCGCTGCCGCGTGCTTTGAAAACGAATTTCAAGTACCACATGCGCTGCGGTCTGTTAAAATACGGAATTTTTCTCGCATTTTCTGCTCAATTGAAACCATTGTAATAAAGTGGCTGCCTCCGAAGGCGACGAACATGGGGTTCTACCGCTCGGTGCCGCAGTGCCGGGCTTACGCAACGGAGCCCAGTGTCAGCCTGCACCGGTAACCGCGGGACAAGAAACTGCGTGAAGCATGGCTTGTAAAGCTAAGAACCGGCATGTAGCCATCGGCTACGAGTCTTGTGTGCAACAAGCACTTCCGCGACGAAGACTTTCATAACTGCGTCGGGTCTGCGATGTTCGGTGAGTAGCAGACAGCGCGCACTGAGACGATGGCTCACGCGAGCTTCCCGCCGGCAAATGATGCCTATCTACCACAGGATGGAAAAGGCGCTACCTTTTACCACGTGCGATACCATCTCAGAACCCTCCCGTGCGACCTCTTGATCGTCGGCCCCGTGCTCAGCGTCCACAAAATCGGCTGCAGACGCGCAAGTCATTCTTTAGATACGTTGAATTAAAAAACTCACAGGGTCCCTTATGTATTCGCCAAAGATGATTAGAAGGCGAAAGCCATCTTCTTCTTCTTATCAGTCGATGTATTGATTCTCCCGCACCCCCCTCCAAAAGCGTTCTGCACCGAACGCGCTTTTGCACGGCCTCCGTGACCGATCACGGAGGCAATGCAAAGCGACCAAGACGTTGAATACATCATGTGACGTCTGGTTATGTGACGTCATAATGACGCTACATGTTTTGGCGATCTGTGACGTCATGATGACGTCATATGATAACGCCATCACCGATCACGGAGGTAATGCAAAGGGACCATGTCGTGTGAATACGTCATCATGTGACATCACGTTATGTCACGTCATGGTGATGTCATAATGAAGGTGCAAATTTAGGACGTGTGTGACGTCGTGATGACGTCATATGTTGACCTCATCACGTGATGATTACATTTTGCGTCACTCGTCTTGGCGCCGCGACGGTCAATCTTCCCGTTTGAAGAGGCATCTGGCTTTCGCCTTCATAAGCTACGCGACGTTTGCTTGTGGACGTACATAGCGAGAGAGTCAAATGCTGTGGCTGTGTGCTGCATTTATGTTGGCAATAACAATTTTTCAGTCAAGCTTGCGTTCCCCTGACGCAAACACTATATCCCACATTTATTTGTGTCAATCTCAAACTGACGTTGGGCCTCTCAAACCCCATGTATTTTCTTGGAGCCTCATTTATTTACGTGGGAAAGATGCCACCCTGTTGGCGCTAAACACGACACTGCTGCCGAAATTGCTGGGTCAAATATTTACTATCTTTTTTTGAGGCTGCTGGTTGCTGCAATAACTTCTATTTTATTCACCGCTATTTCAATTTCACGTGGGTTCGCAGCCGATGTTAGCAGAACAATTCCGGCGAACGTAAATGTATTTTCTTTCTTTTCCTTGACGTTGCATGCTACTACCATGCTCTGTCTCGTAAACTACTACTCCTTCCACCAGCAATCTTGAAGTGGTGAAGCTTTGATAGAGCGGCAAGTTCACTGGAATGCAAATGGAACGATAATCCCCGCCACGGTGGTCTAGTGGTTATGGTGCTCGACTACTGACCCGAAGGTCGCGGGATCGAATCCCGGCCGCGGCGGCTGCATTTTCGATGGAGGCGAAAATGTCTGAGGCCCGTGTACTTAGATTTAGGTGCACGTTAAAGAACCCCAGGTGGTCAAAATTTCCGGAGCCCTCCACTACGGCGTCTCTCATAATCGTATCATGGTTTTGGGACGTTAAACCCCAGATATTATTATATTAAATGGAACGATAATTAAGGAGCATTAAAAAAAGGCGTCGCATTTGCTCACGTTTTGTGTGAGCACCAAACGAAACGAATGCACTGAATAAAGAAACAGAAGCAGCGGCATTTGCCCGCTGAGAAGGCCGGTCAATACACAGTGCGAGCCAGCTTGTCAAATGATATTGAAACGTACACGAATTTAGACCGGAAAAAAAATCTGAATCGTCGGGACGGCACATCACAAAGTTGCCATGCGCACCGAAGCCGTAGTTGTAACCAAATTGTTTTTGAACCGCTCTGATAGCGTCCGCGCAACAGTAGTTGTTTGTTTACTCACAAATTCTCATATTTTGCGGCCTAAAGTTCACAGCGCGGTGCCAAAACGCGCTCGTAGCAAAAGCGAATCCATCAGTACGAGCATACATGCAGACGCTCTTACATGCAGAGGCACCGTCAGTCGTCGCGAACTCGTGCGATCGCTGGCTTGAGGCTTCTTTCTGATATGCTCCGTCTGGTTATACGGGCAGTCTACTTTACTGAGATATTACACATATTTTGCACTCAGCGAGTGACTATACCTTTCACGCAAGAAGCCGGTTCGGGGGTCTCCAACGCGGTGACCGCGTGAAGCGGGTGCTCGGTTTTCTGCAGGGAGACAGCGACTGTAGACTATCTTGTGCTTTCTGTTCGTCGAAAATTATTCTTTTGACAGGAAAGAACATACTTCTTTTCGAAAGTACCTGCAGAAATGTCCCGGAGGGCTTCCGCGAGGTGATTTTGTAAAGCGCCTACGGCAAAACCTATGGAGCGCGCGCCGGCGGCATCATGCCTAGCACGCAATCGAGGCGCGTCCGATAGAGGGCGACTCCGTAACTCCTCGCCGCCAATATAAATGAAGGAAGGGAATCAGTTTGAGGACCTGTTTCTTTGTTTGACACGACCTTAATAAAAACCCGCAGATAATAAAGTCAGGGAATTGTACTGTTTTAAGTGCATTATAGTTATTTGGCAGAATCGGCAGATCCCACTCAGTGTGGGAATCGATGTAATGCGAAGCAGCCAGTAAAGAGCTGCATACATCGTCTTGTTTGTCATTGAGGCTAATGAAGTCATTCATGTCGTGACATAGTTCGCTATATATCGCGCGATTGTCATACATGCATGCGTGTACAATCTGGTATATGCCATGCTAATGAAGCATATATTCTGCTACATATATACGATGCGTGACCTCAGGCACGTAGGCAAGGGGGGGGCCCGGGGGGCCCGGGCCCCCCCCGAAATTTTTCCAGCCTTCTATATTCCCAGGCAACTTTTTTTTGTTTTTGCCATGGAAAGACTTTCTTTCGAACAATTAGGCCTTGCCCCCCCCCCCCCCCCCCGAAAAAAAATCCTGGCTACGTGCCTGCGTGACCTGCTATTTATGTTCGTCACGCATTCCTGTCATGGCATACCAATTCAGGTATATATCCAGTTAACAAAATGGCCGCGAGTGCACCATGAGCGTGGCGTCTAAATCATACCCTACATGACATGCATGTCATGATTTTCGTGTTACCACCTGTTACTTATGTTCGTCACACAGTCACGTCGCGAGATACCAATTTTGGTGTACATCAAGCTAGCGAAACAGCCGCCAGCGCACCATGAGCGTGGCACGTAAGTCATGCTGTGCATGACATGCGTGTCATGATTTTCATGTTAACTCCTGTTGTGTTCGTCACACAGTCACGTCGCGAGATACCAATTTTGGTGTATATCAAACAAACGAAACGGCCGCAAGAGCACCAAAACAGTGGCATGTGAATCATGTCGTTCATGACATGGATATCATGATTTTCATGTTATGACCTTGCATTTATGTTCGTCATATAGTCACGTTACACCATACCAATTTTGTTGTACATCCTATTAACGAAACGATCAGGAGAGCACAAAGACGTAGGCGGCTAGATAGATAGATAGATAGATAGATAGATAGATAGATAGATAGATAGATAGATAGATAGATAGATAGATAGATAGATAGATAGATAGATAGATAGATAGATAGATAGATAGATAGATAGATAGATAGATAGATAGATAGATAGATAGATAGATAGATAGATAGATAGATAGATAGATAGATAGATAGATAGATAGATAGATAGATTCAAAGTCGCAGAAATTCGCTAAGAAATGCTTCGCATTTAAAATGAACGAGATACTTCTTCCTTCACTCACAGCGAGGGCCTCGTTCCGGCAGACTTGGATGTCTTCAGGCAGTATGCGAGGGGCTTATTGGCCCGCTCGTTGTCCTTAACTTTTTCCCAAGTTTCTTTGTTATTCTCCAAGGTTCAGCCTTACAATACGCAATGGTTGTGCATTTTCCGCCTCAACAACAGCAGTAAGTTACCAGTCATGATGTCGGTCTTGTGCGCTCTTCTTATTCTTCGGTGGATTTCCCTCGCGCGAGAAGGCTCCCCTGTTAGTAAACACTATTGCTTTGCTCAGATTCGGTCGCCAGTCTCGCAGTATCTGTCTTCTGCATATTTACTCCATTTTAATGCTTTATCGCTTTAGGCTTTCCACAATTTTTATGTTCGTTGCTATTGTTGCTCAAAAGCACGATGCAGATCTTAGTCCTTTGGTTGGTGTAGCACTCACAAAGAGGAGGACGTAGTTCGGGCAGATTCCAAGCACTGTCGGAATCGATGCCATGCGAAAGAGCAAGCGAAGAGCTGCATACATCGCCTTGTTTGTCTTTAAGGCAAATAAAGTCAGTTATGTCATGACATCTAGTTCACTATATATCCCATGTTTGTCATGCATGCATGCATGTGCAATCTGGTATATACCGTACTAATGAAGCATATAGTCTGGTGTATATATAATGCATAACCTGCCATTTATGTTTGTCACGCGCCTATGTCATGCTATACCAATTTTGGTATATATCCAGTTAACAAAACGGCCGGAAGCACAACAACACAGTGCCATGTAAATCATGCTGTACATGACACGCATATCATGATTTTCGTGTTACCACCTGTCGTTTATGTTCGTCATACAGTCGCGTTACGCAATACTAGTTTTGGTGTATATCAAGCTAGCAAAACAGCCGCGAGCACACCATGAGCGCGGCATGTAAGGCATGCCGTCCATGACATGCATGTCATGATATTCATGTTAACAGTCATTTACGATCGTCATATAGAAATGTCTCGTCATACCAATTTTAGTGTATCTACATTTCATTAAACGGCCACGAGCGCCCCGAGACCATGTCATGTAAATCATGCTGCACATGACATGCGTGTCATGATTTGAACGTTAGGACCTATCGCTTTTGTTCGTCATGCACTCTTGTCACGCCATACCAACTTTGCTATATATGAAGTTAAGGAAACGGCCGCAAAAGCACCAAGACCCTGGCATGTAAATCATACCGTTCATGAGATGCATATCATGATTTTCATGTTGTGACCTGTCATTTACTTTCGTCATACAGCCGTGTTATGTCATACCAGTTTTGGTATACATTCCACGAAACGGCCAGGAGAGCACAAAATCGTCGGCGGATAGATAGATAGATAGATAGATAGATAGATAGATAGATAGATAGATAGATAGATAGATAGATAGATAGATAGATAGATAGATAGATAGATAGATAGATAGATAGATAGATAGATAGATAGATAGATAGATAGATAGATAGATAGATAGATAGATAGATAGATAGATAGATAGATAGATAGATAGATAGATAGATAGATAGATAGATAGATAGATAGATAGATAGATAGATAGATAGATAGATAGATAGATAGATAGATAGATAGATAGATAGATACGCTCAAAGTCGCAGAAGTTCGCTAAAATGTGCTTCGAATTTAAAATGCACAGCGCCATGCATATCATGAGCATTTAACTTTGCCCTCGTCTCTGTGAACGCAGCATCAACCAAAAATAATGCGTACATAGAAGCTCAGTTTTCATGTAGTAAACCGTAATTTGAAGTTTTGAAGTTATTTACAGTTTTGACAATACATGTGACATGAATTGTCATGGTGCCGGAACAAAAGGCGTGTTTATACACGCCCGACTAGGCTCCTGGCACCACGAGTACAGCAGACAACAGCGGACAACTGCATAGAAAAAATAATAAGATACACACAGCAATATACACAGTTATATGTGCATGCACAGAATTGTCACAATTACAAATGAGCAAGTTCAATACAGCATTATAAAGAGCAATAATCCGAATAAGTACAAACACAAATGAAGATGTATAGACATACAGTTTACAGTAATTGGAGCTAGATATTTTTATAGCACAGCAACAAATAGATTAAGAAAATAAGAAAATAATGTTATGTAGCACTCGAAGAAAACAAGTTAATTTCTGAGAAAGTACCGTTTTGATTTTTTTCTAAATGCTGACAAGGTTGGACAATGTCCCATAATATCAAATAACTCATGTTCATCATTGAGAAGATTAGGAATTTGCCATTGTAACAGTTGGTTTCCGTAGTTGGTTCGTGTTTTACAGCGAAAGCTGTTATGAGATCATTTCACCGGCCGTTTTTGGTGCCGTAGTTGTCCGCCGCCGCCGCCGCCGCCGTCGCCGCCGGTGTCCGTAACCAGTATCGCTCGAAATAAGAAAAAAAACTAAATAAGAAAAAATTCCAGGATGGACACGAGGTTCGAACCTGGGCCCTCTGCGTGGGAGCCCAGTATTCAACCTCTGAGCCATGCCGGTGCTTGAAACTGCTTTGCAAAAAGGTCCTATACAGGCTTCATGTCGGGAAGGAACCACATTGACATATGCAATATAGCGTGGTAAAAGAGTAGAATAAGCACCAAGCGTCGCACAACGCGAATTCTGTAACCAGGCGTCACACAATGCGAATTGCGCAACGAGTAGGTTGTTGAATGCTTCCAACCCCTTACGAAGAGCTCTGCCATAATTCTTCATCGTCATCACGCACAGCATCAACAAAGTGCGCATAATGCCTTACATGCGTTTAGCAGGTACCAACGCTCTCGTTAGAATGACG
>NW_023616042.1:0-60001 GCF_013339695.2 Rhipicephalus sanguineus
CCTAATTTGGACACACTGCATTATAACATTATCTAACGTGGCAAATTACTGAAGGCAGGCTAATGAGCATAACCACGCGCGTGCTGTCAAAAGCAAGCCAACTATCTGCATGGCAAGCGGTACTCTTTTACATAAAAGTTCGTAGTTGATTACTTCGTTGGCTGATACATCGGCTGACCAACTCGCCAAGGCAATACGCCATCTGTGAAAGACGCCACGGCAAAGGGCCCTTGGGATTCGATTGAATAACCCGATACTGCTTTGCAGGTGGCCGCAATATCGATGTATGAAGGCAGTATAACGAACATTGGACTGGAGGAGTTGTGAAATATTTTAAGTCTTGGCGAGCTGCTGGCCATTGTTAGCGTCGGGCCTGTATTGAAACCAGTTAAAGCAAGGGAGGCAGCGCAGACATTCAAGGCTAAGACAAGGTAGAAGGCTAAATGAAGCGAAACGAAAGAAAGAAAAAACACTCCGCTCACATCTGCCAGCGAAATGCCTCGGCTTGGCTTCCGACACTAATGTTATTCTCATTTGTAAGTTCACTGAGAGAGGCGTACGCTTCCAATGCGCACAATGGTGAGCAGGCGCTAACGTGTCGTCGTTCCAGGAATCGAAGACAACGGGAAAATGCAGTGATGGAAATCTGCGCGCGACGGGAAATCGCAGCTCGTTGCGAGGACACGGTCACGCGCAAGGCCCGCACGGAGTTCCCGAAAGGAAGCATTGCTAAAGACAGTGGCGTTTAGCGAGGCTAAAGCGGCTGCTTTCTTTGCTGGAAGGCGGAAAAAAAAGGACAGAAAAGTTTTCCAATCGGAATTTCGAACGCGAAACAAACAAACAAACAAACAAGAAGTGAAACCACGCGTCTCTTGCAGGCGTCGAAAAGCTTTCGCTGAACGCGAAACACAAAGAGTGCGCATGACATCTCAAGTAGGAAACGTTATATAGAAGAACGATGGATATGATATTTTTAGCAGATAGGTCGTTTATGCCTCGGCGACAGGACGACATCCTGGTCCTCGTTATTATTATTGTTATTATTAAAGAAGCTGCCGTCTGTCTGCATGAGTAAGCACATAACGTAGCTTTTTGTTCCTGCTATAATGAACAAAGCTAGGAAATCAATGTCAGAGAGGCATTTTTCTTCGGAAAAGCGCTTCCCGCATCCGCTATATAAAGCGCCGCCCAAACAGAACTCGGCGAAACGCGGTCGACATTATGCAAGGCTGCATTCCTTCCTCCCTTCCTTGTTTTTGCTCAACGATGTGTGTAGGGGTGATAGGACTATAAATCCGAAATACACTATTCAGTAGGACAGGCTGTTGTTGGGCTGTTTGGTATTGCATTATATATAACGAAGTCATATTAGCTCAAATGAAGACGGACACAAAAAGGCGAGGCAGACGAGGACAGGTGCCTGTCCTTGTCTGCCTGGACTTTTTGTGTCCGTCTTCATTTGCGCTAATCTGACTTTGTTATAATGAAGTGCAGTCTCCCGGACGCAAAACCAATCGTCGTTGCGCGTTTCCATACCCTAAAAAAGCAGTGGCGTAGCCAGAAACTTCTTTCAGGGGGGACGTGCGGGGGGCAGGGTTTTCAACCATACTTTGTGTGTTCGTGTGTGCGTTTGTATGTGTGCGTGTTTATGTACGCATGCAAAATTGGAAAAAAGTTTGGGGGGAGGGGGGTTTGAACCCCCCCAACCCTTTCCCTGGCTACGCCAGTCCTACTAAGCGCAGTAGTGGAACTTCCGGCCGCCGGAGACCGACGCGGGACAGTCACGTGACCCCAAGAGACACGTCAGGAATGACGTCACTGGTAGAGCGTCACGTTGCTCTCCACTCTGGTTCAGGCAGTGGTGAAGCTGGCAACGTAGTGATAACCGCCAAGGGTCACGGCGTAGGTTACTGACTCCCCTAGGAACACGCACCAACCACTGAGACTGGCAAAATAGCGATGCACTTATGCAACGCAACGCCAGACAGAACCATTGTATTTTATTGAAACTTTGGTTGTGGCCTGACGTCACGCGTGACCTTTCTTTTCAAGTCACGTGATTCTCCCGCGTGTGACAGCCACTGGAAGTTTTGGTACTGCGATTTTTAGGGTATGCAAAACATGCAACGCCTATAGCGCGTCGCGCACGCGCGATAGCATCAACACTAGTTCGGTGCACCCCCTCTCCCCCCTTGCGCACGGTGTGCTTCTCCAACGGTGAAAGAGGCAGAGCAAGAAGATAAAAAAAGAGAGTGAGAGTGAGACAAATTCATGGTACACGAACTAACGAGGTCCTAATGACGGCATGTCAAGATATACAGATATAATAAGAATTTCATGACTGAACGGTAAACTTATAAGCTTATCACCCAGTGGTTTATTGATTAGCTGCGTTCGCCTTCCCAAAGCGACACGTACGCTGGTTGTGCCAAGTGTAGCGTAAAGACTGGAGAGCTCCGAACCAGTTTTAACCGCATACATTTTGTGACACCAATCCAAGATGAGTTGTCCGAGCAGTTTTTCGCAATTTTTAAAAGAAAGAAAGAAAGAAAGAAAGAAAGAAAGAAAGAAAGAAAGAAAGAAAGAAAGAAAGAAAGAAAGAAAGAAAGAAAGAAAGAAAGAAAGAAAGAAAGAAAGAAAGAAAGAAAAACATTAACAGAACAGCGCTTCGCAGAGAACGCGGTACGCCGGAAAACCTATGACAGTGAGGATTTTGGCGACGGCGCTGAGAAACCTAAATAAGCTCCCTATTTTCGATCTCGTGTACTATAGCGCCATACGGAATTTGTTTTATACCACGCTTATGATTTATAATTCACAAATGCCTCATAGCAATTCACTGCATCACACATGGAATGACGAACGCCTCGATCCCAAACACTCACGCAGCCAAAATTGTGAAATTGTGAAACGTAGGCCGTAGACAGAGAGAAAAAGAGGAGGGGGGGGGACTTGAGCAAGAGCAAGGAAATGAAGAACCACAGTTCTATATTCTGAAGGACACGTCATCATTTTTATGGGGAAGCCAAGCAATCTGGTACCTCATGCAAAATATAAGACACTGCGGTCGCGAAACACACCCATCATACAGTTGTGGACAAGAAAAGTTTACATCGAGAATGACGCTTCGAGAACGACGGCAACGTACGTAGAGAAGCCGCAAGAGAGATGAGACGTCCTAGGACAAAGCTCAGCCGCGCAAAAACTCGCAGGCGTTACGTTGTTTGAAAACCACTGCGAAATGTATGTTGCCTTGCGGTGTCGAGATGAAAGTTTGCAATGGGCCGGGTCCTCAAGCACGCACTGTATGAACATGTGGTACGTTTTCCGTTTCAGAGGCGAATATATATGCAAGGTACCACGATCTATCAACGTGCGCACTTCTAACCCCCTCCCCCACCCCGCCTCCTCGACAATGTACTGTGCAGTTGTATTCACAGAGAGTAGCTGCAAAGCGGTCGATGTTGCGTGTCCGTTGTTACCCGCATAGTCTGTGAATTTGTGACGATGCCGAAAACCGACTGCGGAGTGCCGCAGAAAGATCCGAATCCGCAGCTCAACGTCAGCTGCTAATATTACCCTTAATCATGTCCAGGGTAAAGTGCTCGTTACAGGGAAGCAACTAGACGAACAAAAGTGTCGTTTCCTGGCTATATCTAGTACATTAACCGGGACTAGCTGATTAATAAGGGTGTAGAGGGAAATGCTGCACGCTACTACTAGCGATAAAGAACTCCAAGCGAATAGACCGACAGGTTCAGTGGGATAAGCGATAAAAAATGCCATCGAAAAGCAGCGAGGCAATACGCCTTGGGCGATTACGATAAAACAGAAAAGTTACGCTACCACTTGGAGAGAAACTAGACCAAGCGTGGGTAGCAATATTGAGGCTTTTACAGTCCGGGAAGTCCCAAATATACGTCGAAGGAAAAAAAAATAATAAGTAGATTGAGAGAAGTGTGGGTGCTGAAAATCGCGACAATTTCGCCGAGCACCGAAGAAATGAGAGCTCGAACGATTGAACTGCACAATAGCAGGGCCAGGCATCCTCACAGTCGCTGGCTGTGCGCGGGGCCATTTCTTTTGCTATTAATTTTTCGCGAGTCATCGGCCACTAAAACATCTGGCGACGCCTCCGCGCGCTTTATCTAACGCGTGGGTGGCATTTGACAAAGAGCCTGCCTGCGTTGTGCACCTTCCCCACCCCACCTAAAAAATAAAATAAAATAAAAACATTTCTAAGCGAACGAAAATTGGTACACAGCACCGAAATCACAACAAAGCGACGTTGACAGAAAGCCGTGTGCTTGGGACACGCACACCAGCTGGGTAAAACCTTAGAGCAAAGTTTTACTTGAGAGAAGCACAGCCCGCGAGCAATCTCTTCTCGCTATTGCGACAGGACCATAAAGAAGAAGAGCTTAGCCACCCTATCACACACACACACTCTTTCTTGCTTTTTCAAGTTGTTTGCTTTTTCAGGCAGTCTCGAAAACATCGAGTCACGTATACGCCACCATGAGCTGCACGCCAAGGTAGCTATATGTCAAAGCAAGCCGCGCGAACATGGTCTATGGGCCTGTACGCCGGCGGATTAGCGCTCCAATTTTTAGCGCCTCCGAATCCTCTAACAAGTGTGTTGCCCTTCTCTTTCGCCGCTTTTCCTTTAAGTGCTCTAAAAAGAAAAATAACAGTTGTAAAGCCTCTCGTAGGACCACCATTAATTCGTCTCGCGCTGGCGTGATCAGGCCGGGCGGTCTAATCACAATTCGGAACTTTAAAAAAAACAAAACAAACATAAGCGCAAGACGTCAAGCGCATTCACATCCAGAGCAACAATTACGATCAGAAACAAATAGACACGCAGAAACCACACTCTGAAAAAAAAAATAAAAGAGTATGAGTGACTCCTTTCGGATAGCTCCCTCCAGCCACGTATATGACTCTCTTTAAAGAGGCACATTAACTCATTTTTGGGCCACACGACTCTCCGAAGAGAGTGCAATGATCTTCAAAGAGAGTCATATACGTCGCAAGCCAGAACTCTCCGAAAGGAGTAAAAGGACTTTTTATTTCTGTTTTCTTAACAGTGCATGTGGTCCAGTTTTTTTGTAGCTTTGTTAGCTTAAATGTTTTCTAAGTGCTGATTTTGTTTCTTTACTACATATGAGCGTTATTAAATTTATGCACCCATTGCCTTTTGTTGTCGAGCCTTTATTGTTCTGTATTAGTTCTAGTTTGTACCAATACATGTATTATGCCATCCTTGTATTTTATTTTTTATGTGTACTGCCCCTCCGCTTGGGCCAATTAGCCTGTAGTATTTTGAAATAAATAAATAAATAAATAAATAAATAAATAAATAAATAAATAAATAAATAAATAAATAAATAAATAAATAGACGCAGTCACCGGCGTCACTATCGCGCTGTATAGCTCAACAGCATGAATAAAGCTAACTTCAATGAACGATGACTTACGTCTGCTGCTTGCACGATACGAATTTCCCAACGTATACATTATCCCGTGAAGTTCGCTGACCACCTACACCGCTGCTCCCTTCCTTTGACACCTGTCGTTATGTCACTCTTGTAGAATATCGGTTGTCCACCTCACTTGATAAATCAGTCGCCCAACCAATTTTATTACATTGTTTTCCTTATCTTTATAGAGAGTTTTAGCTGAGCGTTATCGTCACCGACCAGCTGCCACGACCGCACTGCGCGGAGTACCGGGTCGCACTTGCGGGAGCACCCCGGTAACATTACCAACGCCCGCGCACGCGCAGTCGAGAAATCCGGCATTTGTATCGTTAAACCTATACTAAAAGTCTCAAATTTCAACTAGAAAATCGGCTACGCCAGTTTGCTCTCAAATTCGCATCTAAGTCTCCTGTTTTTTCTCGCTGACATCCTGGAATTTCAAGACAAAAAAAAAGAGAAAAGGAAGAAAAAATATTCATGTATGCACTAAGTCGCGCAAAGCTTAGCACAGCGAAGCACAGGCCCGTCGCCGCTCGAACGCCCCGTCGACCGACACGTCTACCTTCGAGATGCGCGACTTACTCCTCGGGAGTACGCACTTTCTTAGGACGCCCCATATGACTCTCTGGACACAATCGGGTGCCTTGTGAAGTATTTTTGTTTCGGCAAGAATGTTTCTTTGTATCTTTTTTTTTCTGCCTCTCTATACTTCTTTCTCTCTCTTCCGTTGTGCCTTATGAAGAATATTTTTTCGGGAAGAATTTCTCTCTTTATCTTTATTTCCGCCTTTTCTCTCTCTCTACTTCCTTCTCTGTCTTTCGTTGATGTTCCCTCTCTCTCTTTTTCTTTCTGCATTTCTTTCTCCCTATTTTCCTCTTTCTAACTCTTTCTGTGCTAAGCTTTGTTCTCTCCCCTCCTCCTCACTATCACATCTCTACTCTTCACGCTCACTTCCCTTTCCCACACCCTTGCTACACCATACTACACAAGGCTATACTGTGGTCTGCTAGCGTGCCTGGATAGCCGAGTGGTTAGGATGCTTGCCTTCGGATCGAGGGTACGCGGTTTCGAATCCCGCCTTAGGTAGAACTTTTCTGGGCAAGAATTTTTGTCTTTTTATTACATCTTTCTTTCCGTCTCTCCGTTCTTTCTTTCCTTCTTTCTTTCTTTGTGTCTTTCTTTCTTGCTTTCTTTGTGTCTTTCTTTCTTGCTTTCTTTGTGTCTTTCTTTCTTTCTTTCTTTGTGTCTTTCTTTCTTTCTTTGTGTCTTTCTTTCTTCCTTTCTTTCTTTCTTTCTTTCTTTCTTTCTTTCTTTCTTTCTTTCTTTGTGTCTTTCTTTCTTTCTTTGTGTCTTTCTTTCTTTCTTTCTTTGTGTCTTTCTTTCTTTCTTTTTCTCCGCACTCGTTCTCTCACCCATCAGGGTTATTACAGACCATGCCGTGGCGGTGAGAAGTAGTGGGATTTGCCCAGATATCGTGACACATACCAGTTCATGATGATGATAGTTTTACGGCAGGGGTCAACATTTTACGGCCGGCTTAAACAGCTGCGCTGTTAAAAACGCCGGCCCTGCGCGGAAGACGCAGCACAATCACAGCGAAAGCTGGAAGGGCAGCCTTCTACAGCCCGTTGCAATCTTGGGGCAACTAATACAAGTACACTTGCAGGTATCTATTAGTCCATAAATCGACATAATTTTTGCGAAGTAGGGAAGCACGAAGCACCCACTATGCCGCTATTCGTCATTTTGCGGAGAAGTGAAGTACCCGCTACACCATCTGTAGGGCAATATGTCCACTTTGTTGTAAGGCGGCTGATGATGAACAATTATTGCGGAGCTCTTTGTAGTGGGTGGGAAGCTTTAAACCACACACTCGTTGCGCCATTCGCATTGTGTGACGTCGTGGTGTTAGCTTACTCTTCTACAACGCTATACTACATGTATGTTAACGCGATTCGTTGCCCGACATGACCCCTGTATAGGGTCCTTTTGCAAAGGAGTTTCAAGCACCGGCGTGGCTCTGTCTGAAATACTCGGAAGTGCTTGACGTCGCGAAAATGAGTTAAGCGCTGTTGGATGGAGCATTTATGCAAATTCTCTCTGAGGGAGGGACAGCGTGGCTGGGGGCAGAGCTACATTTTTCATAGGTTGTAACAGAGTGTAACACTTGAGTTGCAGCAAGGTCACATGAGTATGTGCTAGCCACAGTTCTTCGGCAACGCTACACTGTCTGATGGTCTGTACGTGGCGGAAGCACTCCATCCAAGGAGGAGTCTCGCCTCGTATTCCCTCCTGTCTACATTGTTTGGAAGAAGCTCGAGCTGACGTCGCTTTCCTTCATGCCTGAGCAGCTCGCAGAAATCGCAGCAGGCCTCCAGTTGCTCTACGATGCCTCCTCTGCGAGCACACAATTGATGAAAAATATTCACGCAGTGTGTCAAGCGTGGTCGACTGCAAAGTTTTCAAGCTGCAGTACATGGTCACGTCATAATGTGTTTGTACTATCCGCAATGGAAGAAAAACGCCAATAGCGGAAGGCGTGGCTTCCGGCCGAGTCAAACTCTGACATGCTTTGGCTGTCGCTTATGGAATCTGTGCTTTCAGCTGCCGCCACTGGAGCGCTAGAATTTTGGCCTGGCTGGCGCTATCGCACCGTGTGCGCGTACTGAGTGCTAGGCATGACTGGCAGATAAGCACACACGGTGTGATAGCGCCAGCTGGAGCAATATTCTAGCGCTGCAGCGACGCTAGCTGAAAGTAGAGATTCACCTAGCGACAGTCTAAAGCATGTCTGAGTTAGACTCTGCCTGAAGCCCACACCTTCTGCTGTTGGCATTCTTTTTTAATGTGATAGTACCTCATATTTATAATAATTATTACTGCATCAATTTACAGCATGGCAAAGCACAGAAATGAATAGGCAACAGTTGAAAATGGTGCAATTACGATACCAATGATAGCAGCTGGCACTGAATTTGACATTTTTGTCAATTTGCAAAGCCATGGTGCTGACCAGGGACGTAGCCAAGGGGGGGGGGGGTTGGGGGGGTTCAACCCCCCCCCCCAAAATTTTTCAGTTTTGCTTGCATATATATATACACGCACACATACAAACGCACACACGAACATGCTTAAAGTATGGTTGAACCCCCCCCCCCCCCCGAAAAATTTCTGGCTACGCCCCCTGGTGCTGACTACATTTGGTCGCTCGATTTCTTCAGTTCAATAATTGGGAGCCTTGCACTGACAAGTGAGTTGTTAAAGTCCTCAGACCACTCGCAGAAGTACCACTGGTAATCACCCACATTGTCCTCATATGCAGTGTTTTTTAGGAAATACAGATTTTTTTCATAAAAATACTGTCACATTAAGACAGCTGTTGTCTTCAGAGACTAGATGTCAAGGCGGAACTACTTTGCCATTGCTTAAGTTTTATCAAAGTGACTAATTAACAATAACTTAATAACAGTTTTTATTTAGCTACTTGAGGGCAGTTGGTTATATGGAAAAGTTGTAGGATACCACAACACATGGCACACTCATTTTTTTTTTTTTAGGTATAAGAAAATTGCACATAATTCGAGATATTCAAGGCCCCAATATCAAGACTGAGTGAACAGGGTGCATGGGAAAGGTGGCCACTGTATTACGTCGGACCAGAGCTTTCCATGGTGCAAAGCGAAACAAGTTCTTGTGCGTTGGTGCTCCTTTGACTGTCCGAGATGCAATCAGCGACAAAAGTTCTGAACATTGTCCAGTTGACCTAGTGGCATTAAATGCATCGTTAAGTAACATGAATAAGCTACCCTTTTTTTTTTTTACCACAGGAACTCGACATAGTCTTGATACATCAAATCATTTAGCCATTGGAAATTTTCTCCATTTAATTCAGCATTCAAATGTTATTTTTCTTGAGAACTCACAGTCTGTTTGACTCTGCAATTTCTGCTTTTCAAACGCCCCTAGTTAAAATTGATCACATATCCGTATTGCTATTTAATCGGCGTGAATCACAATTTCCAACTTCGCCATTTGTGACAAGAATCCAAGACAGTCTGTGCATGAAATGACAGTTTTATATGGAATATCTTACACACACTGGGTAGCACCCAACAAAGCGCTTTATTGAATGCATTTGTTCAACATGCATGCCGTTCCACGTGGAAGAACTGACAGCTTGACACATAAGTACATTCGTGAATCAACAAAAAACAGTACCTACTCTGAAATACTTTCAGTGCTGTTAAAACAAGTTACACATTTGTATACAATGGCTTTCCATACAAAATACCCCGATGTGCATAACGGAAACGCAATATCGTGGTGTTCACACACATTCTACAATGCACAGCAGATGGCAGTATTTCTGGATGTGAAAACACCTGAAAAAAAAATGCATTATCAAATTGACAGCTGAGTAGCCCGAATACATAGGCAGATCTGTGGCCACACTAGATTTTGATAATTCTGTATAGTTTTACATATATACACAACAAATTCATCATTTGCCTGCTTTTCCCCTCCAACAGCTGTGGCAGCACTCGCGAATTTGCCGCAGTAGCGAAACCGCTCGCGCTAAGTTGTATGTAAATGACAAGATGTGGGTTTTGAGCGCCTTGACAGAATCTGAATAACAAGGTGTTGGTGCCAAAGCTTCCTATGTCATAGAACAAAGAACACATGACCCTCTCAATGAAAACAGTTTTTCATTATGCTGTTGTCGTAACTTGTGCGAGTGAGTTAAAAATGTACTATCAAGTGGCTTCAGCAGTCCGAAATTGGAATTCTGCGCAACAGTTTCAAATAGAACTGTCAAAGAAAGGGTAGCAATGACGGCAATGTGCAAACGCACCACAGCGATGTATACTGCTTGTAGAAGCTTCTTAGCTGTTGCTGACTAAAGTCAGGTCATCTACGCAATGACAGATGGACCTAAAAAAACAATCTTGTGTGAAAAAAAAAATCCCTCTTTTTATGTAGCAATGTGTGGAAATTCATAGTCACTTCACCTTTGTAAACAATACTCGGACGCTGTAAACTTTGATCGAACCCCGCCACAAACAAACACAGTAAATCTCTAAAACAAAGACGTTGAACCAAACTTGTTCAATCTAATACAAGAAATTCTATTCGCATAACTGAATGCCAAGGTGAAGCTATGCATTCTGACAATCCACACAACACAAACCTACCGAGGACGAGACTGTTCACACAGAAAAAAAGGCGTACATTCGTTCCTTCATTTTCGCAAGACAAGAACACGGTGAAAGCGCACACGTAATATAAATCTGACGTGTTTTCACCAGTGGGTACAATAAAATCTTAACAATGCAGCAACAGTGTCATAGGTAATGCGAAGTGTGAGGTCGGACATGACTCAATGGTAATTGGGCACGAATGTTGCAGCATGTGCAGCGCAATTCGCTGCTAACACTGACAAAAACGTAATAATAACTGTAATAAACTTTGCAATAAACATTTTGCTAGAGAAACAAAAGCTATAAATGCCTGACAGCGTGCTGTGTCTAGTTTGTTCGACAAAGGAAATGATAAAGCTCTAAAAAACACATATGACAAAATGTTGGAACTATCAAACAAAGGCAGCCATGTCAAGTATTTTCATCATCATGAACACGCAAGTTTGTATGATTGAATCTCATTACAATAAAGTCATATCCCACATAAAAATACACGTTTGTTGTACTGAATATTTCTTAATTAAAAGCATAGACATCAGTGGAAAAATAATAATGCAAATTTCACACTTGATTCATTATATCCGATAATTGTTCTATCAACTTACTGAGGTTTAAATGTATAACTATATCCGAGACTGTAGCCTCCGATAAGTCACGTGTCAGGTAACTCAACCAACACATTTAACGTACCAGAAATTAAAAAAATTTTGTGCTCAAAGACTCTGCTCTCAGTGATGTTTTGCAGCAGAATCGCGTTTTATGATTACGATTGTTCAACATAGGACTCAGCACTGTGGCTTGCCTGAGCTGTCGGGAAAAAAAAATTGGAGAATGAAGCAGTGGTGATTATGCAATTGTTTTAACTAAATAAAAAAAACAATACAGTTTACTGCGCTAATGTCCTGTTCAATTCAGATCTTGCACTACAGTAAAAATATAAATAAGAAAGGTGCAGAGGATCCTTAAGATGAGAACGCAAAAGCATTTCTTTTGGCTAGGTTGTTGTTGCAGAGGGCTGCTGTAAAGTGGTGTGGCCGAGTTGTGTTTTAAGGAATGGGGCAATGCGAGAGGCCTAATTGTGCCTACTTAGGAAGCGCACGCCAGGTGTCACTGTGGCGATGCCAGTTGGGCGCATACTTCTGCCAACCTATCCAAGAAACGCTTTCGCAATAAAAATAATGTGATAATGTTTGCATTCAACACTCAAGCACCGCTTGACAGGCAATCTGTAAGTGGAACAAGCAGCTCGCATCACACAGTACTGTCGTGACAATGCCCTGTTATGTGCTGACAACAATCTTCTTTTGCTAAATCTGTTAAATTACTGAGCTTTCCTAAGCTGCAGCCTGTGCTCAGTACCGCACATGTATGTTGGCATGCCTTTGCCAGCACACATATCTCATACGGACATTGGTAGACTGTATACCACAAACAAATGGCTACATATACAATCAGCGAGGAAGGAAGCAGCTCTAAATTGAGACACTAACCATGTCGTGTATCTTTCCAGAGTACAGTCGGCAACAAATGTTTATGGCACGTGTAATCGGGGAAAAAGAAATCCAATTCATGCAAAGCCGGGGCACACAGTCACGAATTCGAAGTTGCAGCCATGTGCTAGGTTTTGTGGGTAATGCAGTGATCCTTTAACTCTGAAGCACCGTGACCAACATCATGGAAACTCATGCATGTCGCTAAGTTTAGGCCCTGTAGAAATCATTTGTGGCCAACTGTCCTTTCAGTGCAACGCTGCCTCACATCATCACGAGGTTACCTCTACGTTCGTCACGACCAAGATGCGCACCGTCATGCTTGCAGTTTAATGAGTGGCACCATGGAATGCATTTCAGTTGGGGTTTTAGTGAAGTACAGTAATTGCATAAGGTGAATGCACACGAACGTACCCATTCCACGCCAGAAATGCATTATGCACGGTTGCTGGTTAGAGCTGCTGCAACTAGCAAAGCTATACAGGTAGCTTATCTATCACTAAACATGTGAACACACTAAGAAAGATTCAAAGCGAAGCATTTTCCTGTATAGAGAGTCATATCAAGCGGCTGAAGGCACATAGAGCTTCACATTAATTGTGCGAACATATCCGAAATACAGTACACGAGGATGACCTTCGGGGCACAAGGCAAGGTCGACTGCGATAAATACAGTCACTCCGTTGAACCGCAGCTGGGAACCAAGCATCGGGCCTCCCTCGCACACAACGGGCCACTTGGAGATGCTTGATGAAAAAGATGCATTGGAAGTGTGTCCATTCAACAAGATAAGTGTCTCTGCCAGGCAGGTGCCGAGGTCCCCGTCCAGTCAATCACCGATTGAACATACGTGACGAGATATCGTGCCTTACCGAAAAAGGCTGCCTTGACAACGGATAAGCGCAGTGCCAGTAATTTTAACACACACCAAACGCTCACACGAGATAGGCACCTTTTAAGACTCTCTGCAGGCACCCCCGCAGTAACGTCCGGGTACTCCCGGTAAGATAGCCAGGCCATGCGTTTCCGTACCCGCTAGTGTAACGGCGCACCCAAGGAGACGCATTGTCCCACTGCACCCAAGTAGGCAGAGGGGGCACCAGAAATCACCCAACACGAGGTGATGTGTGTCCGCCCGAAGACTGACGGACGAGATGAGAGAGCGTTGGCAGAAAAGGTTAGGCCGCTGGCAGAAGGCAGGCGAAAGGGCACATTGACGAGACGAAATACACCCAACAAGCAGAACACACAGCATGTCCAGGAGATTCCCCAAGCACTATGCTTCCACTGCACCCCCAGGCTTCTCTAGGTAAGGTACACAGCCTACACTAGGAAACGTACACCATAGAAGACAGAGACAGGGATTCGAAGCGTGCAGCGAAGCCAGGCGCGCAGCTCAGAGAATGGCGCAGCAGCCGACGTCGCGCACCTCTGGCGGAGGAGGCATCACTTCCTGCGGAGGCTCCTGGTAGGAGCCGTCCAGGTACACACGCAGCACAAAGATCCAGTATTCACTGCGGTTGCCGTTGTTGTACGTGAAGCTGCTTTCGATGCCGGCGTGGGCCTCGCCACCGGTGAACAGGCGCATGGCCACCGTCTCGCAGCTGAGCATCACGGGCACCTGAACGTTGCCAAGGCAAAGGATGGTTAGGCAAGTGGTGCGGACAAATCATGGCAGTGAACATCGTTAGCAGCTTAAATTGTTTAACCTTACTGTGATTATAGTCTGATACATGTTAAGAAAAGCGCAGAAGCCGATGCCTCTGCGACTAAGAAAATAGTGCCGCTCATGCATTAGGCGATGTGTCTCCGAAGGTGAGGTCATGGGCCATCCGGTCATGACGTCAGTCTGGTGTGCGCACCCCTTGGTGCAGGTCTTCTGTGCATCCGCCTTTTGAGAAGGAAATGCCGTGGACTTCTAAAGTTGTATCCAGCTATATATAGCTGCTGAAGTCAGTGCAATGACTGATAAGACACTCTCAGTAAGTAATTTTACTTATGCACCTTAGTGACTAAGCTGCCATGAGACTCGTCAACTTGGAGAGTAGCCGCTTTGCGCTGTGCTCGCACCTACTGTTGTGTGGCGGAGCTACATTCAAATGTTATTCTACCACGCCGAAATGCTTGGCTTGACAGTGATAAAGCCAGAACACAAGAAGCCCCAGAAAAACGCTCATGTAAAATAATTTAATAGCAACAGCACTTCTATGAATTCACATGTTCATCGCGCTCAATGCCTGTGATATTAAGACATCAACACATTACAAATGACGGCGTTCTCCGCGTTAAAATAGTAGTCTTAACCATGGTTGTCGGTCCCTTTACATAAAAGTGCAAAGAAACACATGACACAAAAAAAACAACAAGAAAGTATATCTTGAGGGAGGGACCTAAGCTACATTCAAATGCTGACCTGCAACATGGCCATGTGCAACGAGCACCATAATCTATGAATTCAGGCCTCGACAAAAAGTGGTCGCTTTGAAATGGAAAGGAGGGAGGGAGCTTGGTGCCCTAATCCAGCCGACAGGCTCTCAAACTCGGGCACAAAGATTCCTCGCGTCAACTGCAATGGCATGAAGGTCTTGCAGTGAAGAGCTAAAGGAGGGGAAGGCGGCAGGCCCCCTTCTACAGGCACGGGCTCCTTGCTGTAGGCCACCCTCAACACTCGCACAAAGAAGGTGGTCCGCCTCCGCATGTTCCGTGTACGACATGCGCTGCGTGTCCACCATGGTGCCTGCACACAAAAGAAACCATCCTTTTAATCAATACGAAATATACATAAGCGATACTCTTGCATAAACCCAAGTGTAAGACAAATTCTGCTGCTAACAATAACATCAAGGTTCTACTAAACAGCCAAGTGCAACAAAAATTTGTACCATGTAAAGAAGCCTACTTTTTCATGATGTAAGCACATGGCAAATTTCATGTATCAACTATACTAAGCGAAAGTGTTTCCATACGAGTGATGGTAATCAACACGGATGAGCACTCCATTGAGTACGGAGTACCCACTAGCTCGAACTCTCACGTTAAGTATAATGTTTCTAATGCGAGTGGGTGCATCATGAAAAAGCCAACAAAAGTTTGTTTTTGACTGCAGAAACTGCAGGACATGCAGAATACTTCTGTTACCACTCTGTGGAAATGATGCAGAACCTGAAATGAAGACCTGTGCAAGTTTTCGGCATGACCTCCAATATCACCAGCTATGTTGGCTTACGTTGCTGTGCAGCCTCCATTGTGTGAATGGCTATAGCACATATACATGACTGTGGCGAATTGGTGTTGTGGTGCTGCATTATGTTGTAGAAGTATAACATCTTTGACAGTTGTTGGTACCCTACCTTGTAATCAATAAAATGATTTTTAGATGCGAAGCATCTTATGGCGGAGTTCAATCCGGTGGTGGTGGTGTGCGGCGTGAAAACCCTTACTGCGCATGCGCAAACCCTCTCCACTCCCGCTCTCCCCATCCCCCCTTTCCTCTCCCCTTCCTCTTCTCTCTCCATTACCCCTCCCCCTCTCCTGCACAACGTCGTGATGAGCGCCAGTGCATGCGCGTACCCCTCCCCTTTCTCTCCTCTAACCGGGCCGTTAATTCTCACAGGGCGAGCGGGGAACGCGGTCGTCAGGCGCGCGTTCCCCGCTCGCCCTGTGAGAATTAACGGCCCGGTTAGAGGGAAGACACAACGCGCGCAGCGTTCCTCTTCGCGCCCTATCGCGGTCGGTAGCATGCCCAACGAGCGCCAACGGAACGCGATCGTGCAAGTGCTCCGGCTTCGCATCACCTCATGGTCCCCTTTAGTGGGAGATGGTGTAATTTTTGTAGCCACTACTGTCAGGGCATCAGAGCCGTTGAAGTGGCTTGACGGATAGGGCTGTGTCAGCCAATTAGAGATTGCTCCTTGAGGAGTGTCCTTGCGAATTGTAATTGGAATAAAGCTAAAGCAGTTAGGTTTAGTACCACCTGAAACATCAGTATGAGTTTGGATTTCTTTACATTCAGTCAGACCCAATATATACTTTTATACTGATTTGTCTGCCTGCCTATTTAAAAGTTCTTGGCGAACAGCTTGTTCCAAGTATCTGAGTATTCCTCAACTACAGGTGACCTTCAATATCACGAAAGGCTTACCAGACCACTTTTGCAACGACATGGAAAGGTTACTCACCTGACTTCAGCTTGATCTCAAGGGACTGGGCATTGCAGAAACGCAGCGAGCCCTGCTGGGAGCACCACTGTGCTGCACGGCCGATGACATTGCTGAACGGCTCGTACCTCGGGAACGAGAAGAGGCCACCTGTCCGACTGCCGCAGGGGCACGAAGTCTGCCACACCTGTGCGCACCACAGAGATATTGGTGAACGTGATGACATGAGTTTCGGTGTTAACCACGCTTTCTTGGTATATACAAGAGCAAATAGCATGAAGCTTTTGTAATAACATTCAAAGTCATGCACAATATTGCAAGGTGTGTTGGAAGTGTAAGTCTTGTGTGTGTATATTGGTTGGAAGAAGAAGAAAAAAAGAAAAACAAATGAGTGGTAAAGCAAAGCACTGCTATCACTGCAGCTTGGAAGAAGAACTGTACAAGTGGACAGCCAAAGTAAAGACTTCATTCTCCAATGCGGATGTTTGGCCTTTTTGGTGTGACATAACTGCAAAGCACTTGAAAGCTAGGACAAGGACAACAGGTAGAACGCTCATGGCGTGTTCTTCCTGTTGCCCTTGTCCTTTCAAGCGCTTTGCAGCTTTTACTGCATTCTCTTTTATCTCTGTTCCCTTTATCAAACCACTCCTAAAATTTCATTAGAAAATAACGTATTCTTCAAAGGGCACTCCAAAATGTTGCTCCTTGATGTTTGCCCAACACAGATGCCACCGTATAATATTACCAATAGCTGACAGCTTTTCACAAAGGCTCAGAAAACAGCTCTAATAACGCAGCCACAGTGGAACTCACCGATTTCCTCACAGCTCGTGGAGCCAAGCTCGTAGAAGACACGGACGACAAATAGGAAGTGTCGGTTGCGCCCGCCGTACTCAGACCAGTACGACCGATCGGGGTCGAAGTTTGAGTAACTGGGGATCTTCATCTCTTGCGTCTCCACTGCCAGTACACGCCCTGCATGTAAGACAACACATGCTATGAGAGGTTAAATACACTCAAACCTCGATATGACGATCGCGGATATAACGAATTATCGGTTATAACGAAGTAAATGAAGAATAGTGCTGTCATAGATAGTGCTACAAATAAACGTTCATAACGAATTTTCGGATATAACAAAGTTATTTTCATGGCAGATGTGACTTTGTTGAGGCTGGGGTGTAAATGATTATGATGTCCCCTCCTGGAATTCTAACCTTGCCCCCCATCCTGTTCTGTTGCCATCCCTTGGTTCATCAGTTTTCTGATGCTACAGCTAGTTTCCTTCATGGGCACCCCTGCCCCTCTGAAGGACCTGTCTCATTGTAGTTGCCCCTCCCTAGGAAAAAAAAAAGCCCTGGTGCTGCCCACGTTGTACATCAATGAATTCCACTACACTGTTCCACCAAGTCCCTTCGTGTATAAAGAAAGGTTTTGTCGACAGCCAGTCAGGAAAGATCTTCACATTTTGTACATCAGTGAATTCTGCTACACTATTTCACCAAGTCCCTTCTTGTACAAATGAAGGAAAGAAGATGACTTTTAGGGCTCGTTTTTTTTTTGTTAGACACAATATTAATGAGAACTAACAGGCAATAATGCCAAGGAAAGTATATTGTCTTTATTGTCTATTCCGCTGTCTTATCGGAATGTGTACCATCTTTCTTGAAAAACCTAAATGATGTTGTGTTTAAAGATGTATAGTTCATTTTATGCTTATTTTCTGTGCTCAAGAGCACAGTTCTTATGTATTATAGTTGTTTGTATAGGGAGTACCTATTTTTGTGTATGTGTGTTTGTTTTTTGCCATCCCTGTGATAGCCCAAATGGGGCTGACAGTATAATAAAATGAAATGAAAAATGTTAGTTCTCATTAATTCTTGTACAAAGAAGGATTTTGTCAACAGCCAATCATGAAAGATTGTTACACGTCATACATTAGTGAATTCTGCTACACTATTTCACCAAGTCCCTTCCTGTATGAAAGAAGACCTTGTCAACACCCTATCTTGAAAGACCTGCGGATACAGCAAAAGTGTACTTGGCCTACTCATTTGTCACTGCAGTCATAACATAATGGGCGTTCACTGTCTATGATGAGGCTACCGAAAGCCTGACAAATTTTCTCCAATTTTTTCTCATGAGGCACGTAATATGACTTTCTACTTATACACAGTGCATTTCAATTTCAGTCAGAACTGTTGACAGTATACCTGCACAGCTTAGAAGAAAGCCTCAAGCCTGCATTGCCCAAGAAATGGAACTACGTAATCTTGAAGACGTCTTCATGACATGACGCCACCTTACGTTAACAAAGAGACAGCTCAGAGCATATAAAATTTTTATTGTTCTAACTTGTTTCATGTTCAAACATGCTGAAAAGTTAGTGCAACGTAAATGACATGTATAAGAAAGCATGACTGTGTCTTCCTGTGAGCAGACGACCTTCCTGTTGATGTTTTAAGCCTTCTGGTCAGTCACAATTTTGTTTGCACATCAAAGTACAGGCAACGGCGCTTTGAACTTCAATGCTGTATCATGAAGCTATCTGTTTTGCCTTCATCGACAGAACTGGAATGAGGATTAAAATGGCCATTGTCTGCTTAGGTGTCTATTTAGCAGTCTACGGTGAGTATTGGAACACAGCCATACACTCTACGCACGTACCTGGTGCAGGCTGGTGCATTAACTGCTGGTTGTAGCGTTCCAGAAGCTCGTGCAGTGTCTCGAATGTGGGCATCCCAAACAGGCCCGCATGACCCGTCTGCTGCGGGATGAGGTTGCGGTACTCCAACTGCTGGGCAGGCCGACTCTGGTCGAGCCGAGGAACCAGCCACAGTCTGCACCGCAGCCAACGCAAGTCGGTCAAGCCCGTGACACTTCTTCAACAAGCTCTGATATGTCCAAAGGCGTAATTTACTTCACAAATCAACCGATTTCAATATTCGCACTGTTAATCTTCCCCACCCATGTAGTGCGACCACCTTTCTACAATCGAAATGTGCGAGTTGATGACCGTGGGAGGAGGGGGAATTGACGCAGAACGATGAATAATTAATTACAGTAATTTATTTTTTTATTCCTCAGCAAAAAATGAGACAAGTTGAAGTTCAAATACATATCTGTGTGAATGAAACTTTTTATACATCAATAATATACACTTATTGTTCCGCATTGAGGGTATTGTCACCGATGGGCCACTGCCCATCGGTGACAATACCCTCAATGCAGAACAATAGCCCCCAATGTGGGAAAGACCCACGAGTCATGGGACGGTGGTCACCCTATGCCCATATAATGTCTTCAGATATTACATGTGAGGCATAAAGAGCATATAAACAAAGGAAGACCACAACTGTCTGCTCTTTTTACAGTGTTATAAGCTAAAAAAAAAAGGCCGATTTTGGTCACGCTGTTACCTGCCGCTGCCGCTCTCTTTAAGTGTTTCAGTGGTGCATTGTACTGATCTTTACATCATGCAAAAGTGAAAGAGTCACTGTTATCTTCAAGAATGTTGCTTTGGTATACACACAAAAAACTCCAGGCTTGTGCTGAACACAGCAAGGGCACAGTATGGGCTGGAGGAGCAGAATTCTGAGAGCACATTGTAAACTCTCCACGGGTCTGCTTCAAGCACAGTTGGGAAGCACCCACTATGCAATAATTCGTCATCATTTTGCAAAGTTGCAAAGTACTCACTACGCGTCTCTAAGGCAATATGTGCGCCTACGTAGCTGCACACTTTGTTTATGCTGACAGATGATGGTGGTGAATTATGGCGCAGCCCTTTTTAGTGAGCGGGCAGGTTTAAACTACCCACTCATTACGCAATTGCCTTGGTGTGACGCCTCGTGCGATTCTATACCTCTGCCACCCAATATTTGCATAGCTGCTAACGTGACTACTTGCCCAATGTGGGACTTCAATGGGCCTTTTTCCCAAGCAGTCTTCAAGCACTGCTAGCATGACTCATTGCCCAACATGACGCCCCAATAGGTCTTTCTCCAAAGCCAACTTTCAAGCGCTGACGGTAGAACACTTCCACAGAGAACGCCCAGGCTTGAACCCCATTTTTTTTCTTTTTCATTGTGCACAATGACTTCGATGGACATCGGGGGCAGAGGACAACATCGCCACCAAAATCGGCTGTGTTAGTGAGCTCATGACAGCTCACACTGCAAAACGCACACACACCTCAGGCTGCGCACGTAGCGGGTGCTCTGCTCTCCGTACTCGTAGTAGGTCATGCGCTCGGTGTTGACCACCTCGGACGAGGTCTTGAACTCGACGCTCTCGCATGTCTTCACCTCCCAGGTGCAGTTCTCCTTCAGCCAGTCGTTGGCACGCTGCAGCAGAACCCTGCACGAAACGCCAATCGATAAATGCCACACCCACACCGTCGACCAAATTTGTTTCTTTAGCAATTTCTTTCTACGTGCCATACCGCTAGAGTGACATTACAGCAGGGTAACATACCAGCATGCATTGGTGGTGTTGTCTTTTGCCCCGGTGACGACTGTGCATGCCTACGTGTACATATGCGTACGCTTTCAATATGATGTGCTTGTACATTCTGTGCCACAATAAAGCATCACAATTTTTACACTACAGACAAACCCCGATATGATAGACACTGATATAACGAAATAATAGACACAACAAATTAATGGATATAACGGCGTAAATGAAGATTAAACCAGTGGACAACTGTTGTTGGATTCGCATTGAGTGAAATATCAGCCAGGCGTTGGCCCAACATACGTCAGTAATGGCAGCAAGCAGGTAAAGCTGTATTCACACAACGGACATGATCACGGACGAATCGGTGACATGTGACGTGATTCGGATCGCTCCGCAGCCAGCATTCACACGACTCGGAAGAATTCACGCTACAAGGGAGGATTACGGTATTTCTCCTCAAGGATCCCAACTGTGATTTGGGTTTCCGTCATTTCGCAAATCGCTTCGCGTGGACCGAAGCAGGATCCACGGGAACGGGTGACGTAATACACAATCCATGGGCTCCAATAGTTAAATAGACCAATAATCCAATACCTAAAGCCAATACAGCAATTATACATGATTGAGAAAATCATGGCTCCAGTTGACTTCTCACTCTAGGTTTATACGAAAAGGAACAAATATCGCCATTTGTGTCGCGCAGGCAATCTGATAAGAATCGTCCATAGCATTCAAGAAGCTTCCGATACATAAAGGCATGCCTTGCATCAAGCCTGAAGATTATGTCATAAGATCTGTTGGACGGTGAAAAACATCACCAAGAAAACACGAACAAGCGTGCAATGTCAATACCTAATCTGCCTTCAAAGAAACCGGCTCCTGTAAATGTGTCGGCAATAGGGTTCTCTATACAAACTGCTGTCGGGGCATGTTGATGAACAAATATTTCCTTTAGTAAAGCAACGACTGGGTCTAGTTGGTAGACACTCATGATTGTTGTTGCTCTAAGTGTTACACCAATGAAAGACCAAACATAAAAGGACAAAAAGCGGACGGACGTGATGGCATGTTTGACCGCTTATTGTTCGTGCTTTAGTCTTTCAATCATTGTAATACTAAGCGCAATGCAATCATTAAAACGACCCTTTCAGAACACAGCTCTGGCGTTTCTTTTCATATTGACACACTGCGTACGAAAGGTTTCCTGTGCCTTATAAACAATTCATCAGTGCTGCTTGAGGACCTCAAATGATTTGCCAACTGCATTACACATTACATATATGTGTGTATGTGTATATATATATATATATATATATATATATATATATATATATATATATATATATATATATATATATATACATATATATATATATATATATATATATATATATATATATATATATATATATATATATATATATAATATAATATATATATACTTGTGCTGCTCGGACAAAAAACGCGAAGACCGGCCGTTACCGCCTTCCTGTAGTTCAGTACACATATATGCTTACAGTGCGCGCGGATACGAAAGCAGCTGATAAAAATCAAACGATCGCGCATAAAGCTTGCACTTGTTTGTGATATCAACCTTTTCAGGAATCTGTGTAATGCGCGTATGGCGCTCACTATATATATTTAACGAGAGGAAAAACGACCACCCTAGCTGAGCCAAGGTCAGTCTTACGACGGCTCGAGGAAAGTTTTGTTCTTGATTTTGTTTGTATGTTTTTCTCACCCCGAGTGACCTCTAGTTGGCCACAGTAATGTACACATAACGCAATTTGGAAAGGAAGTCTCGGTGATACGTAGGATAACCATGCAACCCCATTACGAAAATTGCACTTGCAAAACAGGCAGGGCACCAACGCAATGCTCGCTTAATATGGATCGACTGCGCGCGGTTTGCGCAACCTGCACCGCGCAGGGAATCGAAAATACGAACACAGAGTTCGCTGTAAGAAAAGCACACGCAGCTGCCGGTAACCCGACCTCGCAAAATATAGACCGTGCGATACGATCAGACACGCACGAGCGTACAAGTTTCGTCTGCGCCTACAACCTCTTGCGTGCTTTTCGGTGGAATCAAGCGGTTCGATTTTTTTCCGCTTAGCGCCTCGCGAAAGATCGGAAACAAGCCCCGAATAGCTTAGCGTCGTGTTTCCACGTTATTGCAGCAGCGTGGGGTGCGGAACCTTTGCTGGAGCGCGCAATGTAAAGATGCCTCACCTGAACGGCTCGAAAGTGGGAGTGCTGAAAAGGCCGCCCGAGCTGATGCAGTAAGGTAAGAAGTCCACGAAACTCAGTCCACCGCCCAGGGATGCGTGTTGCCGGGTGGCTTCGCTGTAAGACGGCGGAAAAGACGAGACGTCGGGGCATCCCGCGAGCGGAGGTGCCGTGGCCGACATCACGGAGCCGTCGTCTGCTGCTGACCGCAAACGAAAACAAGCGCGATCGTCGCCGCACCCGCCGCCGGATCGTATGACGACAGCTACGGAGCGTCAATAGCCAATGCGTGGCTCGCCGTCGGCAGCGATAAACAACGAGCAGCCGGCGTCAGCGTACGTGCATTGCTCGTCGCGACGACCCACCGCCACAGCCGGACTGTTTACGACAGGGCTGCGCCCATCCCCCATCCTTCCAAGCGCGTCACATGCCTCGCTCAGGGTACCTTGCTCAACTACGGGCAGCAGGCTAGGCGAGAGAATCGTAGGTTTCCTAAAGTGAACGTATGCAACGAAGTTGTCTGCATTTTTTTTCTTCAGCGTACACCACTTTGTTTTGGCGTCTGTGTGTTCTCTCCTCACATTTACGTTGCTTTGCACACGGTGCGCACAGCACCCAAAAGAAAAATAAAAGGTACTACTGGTACTACTAGCTACATGATCAGTAGCGCCTCTGCCCCCTCTGCTTGAGCGCTCTATCTGTCCAGTTTGTCTCACAAGTTCCGGCAAATCCGGCAGTTCCGGTCGATCGAAGAGGGCACTTCGGCAAAGATGGCGACCTCGAGGCTGCTCAAGGGTACCGCTATTCTGCTGCAAAATGCGGCCAGGAAGTCGTGCGTAAGTTGCTCGAACCACTCAGCCTTCAAACGTCGAGTGTACTTGTTCCTTTGAGCCACTGCTTTAGCGAATCTTCGCGATTGGACTCGCGTAACCCGAGAAAAGTTCCGCTCGCTGAGGGGCCGCACGGCAATGTGGAAGCCGGGTTGACCTTCCGTCCGTGACCGCTTTGCGTTTATTCGAGCGACGATTTGCACGCCTATGCGGCGTAAGCTTGTTGCATTGTAGCGAGCTCTCGTGTGGCCAGAACGGGTTCGGAGATTTAGTGCACCGCCCAGTTTCACGTTCTAGTTTCGGGCCATGCTGGCTGCGAGTGTAAAACGGAGCAGGCCATTCATAGGAGCACGAATGAGCAGTGGGATAAAGCTGTGCCATCAGATCAATGGAACGTGACATACACGATTTGTGCTTTAATTGCATTCGGTACAACCGCACACGTGTGCCTTTTACGCTGTACGGGGTTTTATTTCAGAGCGGGTTCAGGTGAAGTAGCTGACATCGCGAAATATGCTGCGTTCTCCGAGACATTGTGAGAAGTAAATGCGAGCGAAAAAGGAGCAATATCTGGAAATCTCGATGATGTAGTTTGCTTTCGGTTACTACCTTTGGACTCGTGCATTTGAATGTGAACATGAGGTTACGGTTACGTTTCTGATGCCTGATACGAAGTATTACAATGCCGCGATTTCGCTGTTCTTGTACGTAATGTAGTAGTGTAAGACTATTGGAAAATCACTACAAAAAGAGCGGAGAGCTCGAAACTAGTCTTCATGTTCCATTCTACTGCTTTAGTAGAGTCCATTGGTGACAGAGGATACCACGATCGGCGACCAAAGTTCATACTGGCTAGCACATCACCACATTGAAACGCCTCACGATTGGCACCCTCGGGCTGTTCACACCATCATGAACACATAGCCTAGGCACCATTGTACGCAGACGTCACTCTTTAGGTCAGTGCAGTTTCATGACTGCAGCCATGTAACTGAGAAATCGAACGATGAACAACTGAATTGAAACAAGTACTTTCAGACCAACACAACCATTTGCAACAGACTTCGTGGTCGTGCAGCCTTTGCAGGTCATCGGTGCGAATGTGTTCCAAACTTGTGTGCTAGGTTCTGATGTTGTTTGCCAAGAAAAAGGACATGCTCAAGTAATATGTTATTATTTATCTAAATTACACATTCACAGGGCAAACGACAGGGACTAAAAATAAAATTTAAGCTGGATAAGTGAAACAATCGTGTGAAGCAGGCTACGTCAACTGATTCAATGCATGCCGCATGTTTACACAGATGTCCTTTCTTGTGAAAGCGATTAAACAGAATTAAGTGGAAGTCAATGCTTTCTTATCGTAGCTGGCTTTAATTTGTTAACGTATGCTTGGCACTAAAGTACGACTCAAAATCACCAACTCGTCAAAACTCTCACGAGACTTAACAAATATGGGGGGGGGGGGGACCTGGTTATAGATAGCTTTTGCGTAGTTAAGGGCCAAGCACAACAAAACTGTAGATCGCATGAAACACAGTTTCAGATGGTGCTGATATAGAGGAGCCTCTGTGCAAGGTTTCATGTTAGAAATACGAACGGAAGCGTCGTGGAAAGCCAGAAGAGATAGCTGCTTTCACACTACAACTGGAAAAAAAAAAAACATCTGCGTCTTTACTGCTTGCTGGGGTGGGGGTATCCGTGACACGTGTGTGAGCTAGGAGCCCAGTCTCTTGTGTGCATGGAGCAAGAAATGTTTCTTGCTCCGTACCTGTGTGTGATTTCAGAGATACAGGGCCACTGATCTTGGAGGTGAGGGCCCTAGACGTACCACGCAGCGACTACCACCGGTTCCACGCATTGTCTTCTTGGATGTCGTTTGAAAACTGCTGACGAGAGAACTATATCATTAATAGCCATGCGGCCTTGCCAAGATAGCTTTAGTGCTCTAGCAAAACTTGTGTTTGGGCAAATTGGTTCATACTTGATGCAGACATACGAGCGCTATGGAACGGGGACATAGACAAGAGGCACACAGGACAGGCGCTCTACACTGCTCACTGACATTGTATATATTTAATGAAAGTGGAATTTCGTTGCAGTTTGCCGACAGTGCCTGGGCTACTGCACGCAGTACCCCTGCCTCGTGGGCGTTATTTGCAAAGTGCTTTCTCTTGCTGTTTCAGGTTCCTCACCGCCACATGCACCACCTGGCGGCCACCAGCTTTAGTCAGACGCTGGTGAACGTGCCGGAGACCGTGACCACCACCCTGGACAATGGCCTGCGGGTGGCCACCGAGGACTCCGGCAACCCTACGTGCACGGTGGGCGTCTGGATCGACGCGGGCAGCCGGTACGAAAACGAGAGGAACAACGGTGTCGCCCACTTCCTCGAGCACATGGCCTTCAAGGTGATCCCGGTTTCCATGCACTGCTTTTCTTAATCCTGTGACAGAGATTATGGTGTAATTTACGGAACACAGGCTGCAGCTACATGTGACGAACACCGATACCGTAACAAATTATCTGAATTTACTTGTTTGCTTACATGATAAGGTAAACAAGTACATATAAAACGCAGAGCTTGCCTTGCGGTCTGTTGGATTTGGCTGTGCTCTTGGAACAATTCTTCAAGAGCATATCGCGTCGTACCACATGAGTTCATGGGTGTGTGGAGCGTGCCTTGTAGTCCACAAAAATAGAATGAAAGCACAGTGGTAAATGAACTGTGTCTGGTATGAGCCGTTAAATTCTTTTCAACGCATGCACATGCAGGAATGCCAGAGCTATTTTCATAGTGCAGTAGTTGTAATTCTGGTCGACCGATAAAGATCACTCAATTAAATATGGCGTAGTGGGCTAGAAGCCTCTAGTGAAGCTTCCTAACAACCACCCAGGTGCCTGACTGTCCTGCATGCTGTTAGGTTTTGTTTCGCTCATAACACTACACTCCTATGCTGCTTAAATGCGGTCACAGAGTCATCCCAATGTTATAGTTTGGGGCTGCTTTGAAAGCCATGCAAAGTCAGTCCAGAGCTTCTCTGACAGTATTGGTCACTTGTTTGTTTTACCTCTAGGAAATGTGTCGCGAAATGGTTCTCGTATCCCATTCTTCGCCATGTCGTGCAGGGCACATCCAAGAGGTCACAGGTTGACCTTGAGCTGGAAGTGGAGAACATGGGGGCCCACCTGAACGCGTACACGTCACGTGAGCAGACCGTCTACTATGCCAAGTGCCTCTCCAAGGACCTTCCAAAGGGTGAGAGAGAAAAGTTGAATTCATTTCTTAGGTGTTGCGTGCCAAAACCATGTTACGATTTTGAGCCATGTTGTAGTGAGGGACCCATGATCAACTTTGACCACCTGGGGTTCCTTGAAGTACACCTCAATCCGAGTACACAGGTACTCGCCATGGTGGTCTAGTGGTTATGGTGCTCGACTGGTGACCCGAAGGTAGCGGGATGAAATCCCGTGTGCGCCGGCTACATTTTCGATGGAGGCGAAAATGCTTGAGGCCCGTGTACTTCGATCTAGGTGGCCGAAATTTCTGGATCCCTCCACTACGGCGTCCCTCATAATCGTATCGTGGTTTTGGGACGTTAAACCCCAAAAATTATTATGAGTAGACACTAGACAGATGTTCTTGCATTTCGTACTTATCGAAATGCATCCCCTGTTGCCAAGAATCAAACCCATGTCCTCGAGCTTAGTGTAGCGACACCATACCTGTAAAGCTGCCATGGCGAGTAGAAGACAAATTGATAAACTTTCTATCACTGATAGAATTTTCTAGCTTTCTGGAACGTGGCTATAGTGCTGGAAAAGACGAAGACGTGAGCATGAGCTGCACTGTTTGATACCCCTACAACACAGCTGGGGATGCATTCTTGAAAGATCACTTTCAGAGATCTTTCACACTTTTATACTGTCATTGTATTGAGGTCACATGAGTGTTGGGTATGGCTGCCAAAGAAATGCTCTTGTTTTCAAAAGGGGCTCGGTGAGGGGACCTTGATTTTCTAAATGGCAGCAGTTTCCTGTCTTTGACGTGTAGCTGCAGAGAGCTGTGCATGCCTTCCCAAATTCATTGGCAGTTCATGTATTGCAGCTGTGGAGATCCTGGCAGACATCCTGCAGAACAGCAAGTTTGGTGAGGCCGAGATCGAGCGCGAGCGCGGGGTGATCCTGCGAGAGATGCAGGAGGTGGAGACCAACCTCCAGGAGGTGGTCTTCGACCACCTGCACTCGGTAGCCTACCAGGGCACCTCCCTCGGCCTGACCATCCTCGGACCCACCGAGAACATCAAGTGAGCCTCATCGTCTTCTCGCTCCTCAAGTGGCATATAGGGCAGTGGTCAGTTCAGTTGTAGCACGACGACCACTGACTCAACCTTGATTGATGGTTCACCATCATCATCATGACAGATGATGCACTTAACATGTCCAGCAATTTTCGTGGTCCCTTGAAGTTCCAATTAACAGATTCTACTGTAACTTGAAGCAGCAAGAATATAAAAAGATGGGAACGAGAACCTGTTGTTCTTGTTCAGCCATAACAAAACAAGCCAAACGGCGTTTGTGGTGTCCTGACTTCTTTCTTGTGTCCGTGTTTGCACGCCCTGTCTTTTTAAAACAAGTCTGTCTGTTTTCTTTCTGCTGTCTTCATCTGTTCACACTGCTTCAAGTTACTTATATCATTGTTTTTGTGCCACATCATTACAAAATGAGTTTCCAAAAGTTTTTCTTTTGTTTTTATCAGCTGTGCATTTTTGTTTTTACCAGTTTCTCGGAAAAAATTCAGAGATTGTGAATTTTGCAGTGTTCATGTTTTCATTGACACTCGTGTTCTGTTCAGCTACATGTCCAAACAAGTAGCAACGTAGCACTGTAGTAATAGGTGTTGTCATTCTTCGAGGAGTAGGTCAAAAACGAACGAGTAACCGCATGACACCTGCGAATTTTGCTGCAAAGCTTTACTGGTATTCTCTTATATTGCATTTTGTGGTTGAAATGATTTGAACAAAGACGTTAGACAAGTCAAGGTGCCCTGATGTGGCTCCCCCCCCACCCCCTCCTCGTCTCATCTGCTTATGTACAGATGTACAGCACTCGTGGATCGAAACGTGAAAATTTAAGGCTAAGCTATGCAGATACTTTCGTTTCCAGCATCTACAGTCCGTGTCACATCGGCGTAGTTTTCACTCAGAACACCTACATCAGAGCCAACATTACCTTTAGCGGCCAGATTTGAAGCGACATGACGCGACTATCACGAGCAACTGCTCATAGCAGTCGTTATACTAAAAAAAATAATAAATGTCTCATTTAAATCCTTGAGTGCTGTATGTATCAATCTATGTGGCCAATAAACTTGGCTCATGGCACTCTTTTTGTTGTAACTCATTTGCAGGAGCATCCAGAGGCAAGACCTGGTTGATTACATCTCTCTTCACTACAAGGGACCGCGCATCGTCCTTGCGGGAGCTGGAGGTGCCTGAATTTTTTATACATATATGTTTTTATTTCTGGCATATTTGTGCCCATAAAGAAGATATAATAGTGAATGACCAGTGGTGTTATGCCTTTAAAAGTTGTAGGCAAAAGTAATGGGCAGCAAAGTGGGGTCCTAGTTGGGGTGGTAAGCGGAAACGTACATTGACAGTATTTACTGTACTCTGTAGTGCTTTGCTGACCGACATGTAAACGCTGCTATTTTGTTTGTTTCTCTCGTATTGTTGCGACGTGTCTTTTCTTCACAACTGCTTATGCCTCTCGAATTAGGTTTTTTTTTTTCTGACTCCTTTTCACAGACTTGTACCGTGTACAAACAATGTTTCCACATCCACTAGAAGTCACGAGGCCACCAATATGAAATATGCTCATTAGGGTGTACCCTTTAACAGTGGACCGTACTGTACATGAGGTTGTCACGTCCACTGCTGGCCGTTGATCGGCAATGAAGCGTTGCACGATCTCCTTTTGACTAATGGTTGCCTGTCTTAGCATTCTGCGGAGGTCCCCTCACCCATCGTCTTCATTCTGGTGGTTTTGCACAGGCGTGAAGCACGACGAACTGGTCAAACTGGCCCAGCAGCACTTTGGTTCGGTCAGGACCGACTACGATGCCAAGGTGCCTCCCGTGGAGCTTCCCTGCCGCTTCACCGGCAGTGAGGTGGGTTTGATGCGGCTGTTGTCACTTTCCTAGCTGCTGCTGCTGTTGCTTACCAGGCAATGTGCTTGTTGTTGTCTCGTGGGCATTGCAACTTGTCGAATGTGGGGTTCTGTCGCAGGTTCGGGTGCGCGACGATGACATGCCGTACGCACACGTGGCCATCGCCGTGGAAAGCTGCGGCTGGGCCGACCCAGACAACATCCCCCTCATGGTGGCCAACACGGTAATATGAGCATTTTGTATTATGGTGTTTATTATACAGTCGAACCTGGATATATGTCAAATGTGAAGGAGTTCATAAAAGAGTTCTATATAAGCGTAATTCAATATACTAAAATATTTTATATATCGAAAATATATTCGAGGGAATTTTACAACTGTTCGATATACACAGTAATTCAGTATATGCAGGTTCAATTGTAGATGGTTTTTTTACATCGCAGGTAATGCTGTGTTGTAAGACCAACTTTCTAAATTTCGTTTTATGTGAAACAAAAACGTGTATGTGTCATGACATTCGACGTGAGATTGTCGTATAGTTTTGTCTTAAGATATCACAATGCATTCAGATATTCAGATTGCTGAAAACACATGATGCAACTTGTTGCCAATAGCAGAGCATGTGAAATAACTCGTCGTTTGAAAGTGCACTCGTAATCGGACTGAAAGCAATGTGTGCCATCGTTTTTGTGCTGCGAGAACTCGCTATCCATGGTGGTCGTAATCTTGTGATGCAAATGGTGATTATGCTTGCCAGGCTGGATCTATGTCATTGCAAACACAGTTTTAGCTTCATATTAGATCGTATCACATGAAGATTTTCTTGAAGAATATTTTATAGAAATAAAAGCACATTTTAGAGTCTGATAAATTGTGCAAAATTTAATTGTGAGCTACTGTTCTTGTGTTAGAATATCCCTGGGGCAGGTAAAAAATAGGTGTTTTGACGGGAGATTCACTGTTCTTTAAAAACTGCAAAAGTTGGGCGCTTTTGCTATTGGAACTCTATCACTGTGGTCACCATTAGGGTCGAGTGTGTGTAAGACAACCAGCCAAATTCGAATTATCTGGAGAAGGCCAATTTCAGGATCAAATAATGAAAGTTTGGTGCCATATGTAAATGCATGGTGTGCTGGTTGGGACTGTCAGATTGAAGTAGTTGGAAAATCAAATTAACTAGAGTTAAGTTAATAAAAGTCTACTGTAATACTTGAACAAGGTAAAACTCCCGCAAATTTAAAGGCCAAGAGCTATCTAACATTTACAGTAGACTCTCATTAAGCGGAACCTGAAGGGACCAGGAAAATAAGTTCCGTTTAACAGGTGTGCTGTTTACCGAGAGAGGAGCAGGGGTGCAGAATCTAAGTATGAAACCAATCATATTAGGGGCGGTTGCCTTTAAGCAGCAGTTCTATTTAAGAAATTTCCATTTTCCGAGAGCCTACTTTACTTGGATCAAAATTTCTGGCTCCTATGGACGGCCTTTTTGGAGCAATAGCTCAACTCTTTCAGGTACAACCCCAGAAAACACTTGGTTCCTTGAATCTGACCTTCAAGCGAAGCCAAGGTCATGCCAGAATCTCTGAGTTGCATCAGCACTGCGGAGAATTGTTTGCACTTTGTCCGCTAGGTGGCACAAAGTTTTTGCCAATGAGGTTGTGCCGACGTTTCTCCAGCATATTATCGTGTTGATCACGCGCTTTGTTCCACGCACCTCGCGTATTGTTGCGACGTCGGCCAAAGAGCTTCAGCAAAGTGCCAGTGCGATGAATTTGTGAAAACGAACAGTGGCTCAAGGTCAGTCTATCGTACTGACACCGCCAGAAGGGCTGGCTGCATCCAAGTTCACTGTGTGTTTGCACTGACAACACTGAGCAGCTTATGTGTATTGTCTTGTGGTGCAGTAGTTGCTGCTACAGTAGCAGCCCACTGCCTAATACGAGACATGCAATGATGTTAAATCTCTGCAAACCACTGGTCTCGTCCTTTCCCAAAGCAAGCAAAACCGAGCGATCACTCAACAAACTAGGTTTAACCACATTCAATAATGGCAGTTTTTGAGAAAAAGTCTCAGCGCATTGCTTCTCGCTTTGTTTCCCCAAAACGGTGACATAATGCGACTGCGAACACTAAGCTCACGGGAAGGCAATGCACATGAAGTGACCAACCACCTCAGCTCGCTCATCTTTTGCACCCGTCTTGCATCGCACGGATGAACCACAATATTAGGAGTGCCAGCCACCTGTGCACTCAACCACTACAGCTGTTTCTGGGTGGAGCAAGCATGGGCAGGCTGTCTAAGGAAGGCAGCACACACTTTCCCGAACCATGGTGGTAGTTGTTTCTCTGTCCCTTATATAATGTGTCTGGCGCTCTTTGGCCATAATTGGCACTTGCACCATAAGAAGACACATCAATCAAGCAATTTCTGCATCCTACACAGAACGTTGCATCACTCGGCATACTTTCATTTGAAATGTCTTAACGTTCGTTGAAAAGAACTGGAGAAAGGAGCATAGCTTTGCTAGAATGCCGAATACAGCGCATCCTACAAAGTGCGATGCGTGTCATAGATTGGCGTGCTGAACCTTCCTCCCTCCGCAGCTCATCGGCAACTGGGACCGGTCGCACGGTGGCGGCACCAACGTGTCGAGCCGCCTGGCCGCGGAGTGCGCCGCGGATCCCGACAACCCGTGTCATAGCTTCCAGTCGTTCAACACCTGTTACAAGGACACGGGTCTCTGGTGCGTCTGCTCCCTTACTTTCTCAACATTTCAGGGGGTTGGTTGGAAGTGTGTGTTGACATGCTGTAATGGCTTAGAGACTATGGGCTTGCACAATTGAGTAAAAGGCTGCAGATTCAATACTCCGCCACTGTGGCTGCATTTCAAGTGGGCGAAATGTTAAAGCACCCGTGTGCTTTGATTTGCATGCAACTTCGAAGAACGTAAGGCGATTTAAAATTAATCCGGAGTCCTTTACTGTGGTATGCATCACAATCATATGGTTTTGGCATGTAAAGCTGCACAATACAACTTTTGGCGGGCACCCAGTTTTCGTAAAAAAAAAATTACTGCTACCTGGTGATGGCTACCTGGGAACTAACTCTTGAAATGCTGCTGTACGAATGAGTTACGAAAGAAACACGAATTTTCAATGAAAATTCTGCAAATTCAGACGTTCTTGATGCCAGAATTTAAAGAAATGTCTCCATTACCGTTTGCTAAAAGGTACACAGAACTTGAAATGCTGAGAACCAGCATCTTGGCTGGGCACGATGATTCTCCGCAATTGGGCGGCTGCCAGAAAGAAACGCTTAAGTTGTTTTGTTCTGGTGTAGTGTTTGTTCCAAGGCTGGATTTATGTGTGTTTATAATAGAAAATGGTTGGTTCTTTATTGAGGAGAAAAACGGAAGGGCAGTGCCACTTTCTGAATTATATGTGCCTTAACTGCAGTTTCAGTATATTAGCATGACGTGACGAAGTCACATTTTCCTTTTTTTTTTTTTTACGCAAATGTGTTAGTCAAGTGAGTATGATGGATACAGTGCTGTGGTCAAAAGAAAACAGTGTTTTGAGGTTTACACAGATCCCTTTATCACATGATTAATTATTTTACTTTCAGTTTGTTTTGACCATGGTCATTGGCTGACTTCATTCTTACCCAACCATTATGTCACCTGACCATGCTGCATTCTGCTGATTTCTTCAGCAAATGCTGTGGCAATCAAGTTGGCACTTATGAATGGCTAGGCACTAGGGATAGTACATTTGAGGTTCGAAACCAAGTGAATGTGAATTGTGATTTGGTCGAATAATTTTGAATTGAATAGTTCAAACAGTATATATATGACATAAAAGAAAATGGGCATTCTTGTCATGACCCAACTCACTTGCGCAATATTTTTAAGCATTGGAACAAGGCATGTGCGACTGTCACTTTTTTGGTTCGAAGTGAAGTGGAAGCAACCTTGAATTGTAGTACCAAGATTTGAATAACAGTAGGGTGTTAACAGTAGCCCGTAGAACAAGCTTTTAAACTTTTAGAGGGTGGCTTCGCGACAGTGCAGATTTCCCCTGGAGGAGTAGTTTCACGGCATAGCAGCCGCGCGGTGCAGTGAAATCATCTTTACAGGGGGTTTACATGCGATCAAATATATGTCTACTTGTTCATTTCGAATACTTTAATATTCATTAGAATATTTGAAGGGCTCGAATATTCGCCCATGCCTACTTGGTGCTATGCAAACACATCCAACTGCCTGCAGCTCTCCAACTAATGAATATGCTTTTTCTCGTCACCCAGGGGTATCTACTTCGTGTCTGAAGGTCGGGAGGAGATGGACTTCTTCGTGCATGCCGTTCAGAGGGAATGGTGAGTGCAGATGTGTGTGCACTGATTTCTACCCATGCTGTCGAGCTGCTTAGGCTCCAGTGATATGTATTCCGGTTGAGGTGGGCCGAGTAACACAGATAAGCTTTATCTGTTGAAGCATTGTTGATGCAGCCTTATTGTAAACATGATTCACCAAACCTTTCACATCTTCGCAACATCAGACTGCACTCATTACGCACTTTATTTACTCGCATAATGATCGCACTTTCTTTTCCCCTAAAAAAGATGCTGTGAAAGACGAGTGAAAGGTGTTGCGTACACTGTGATAGTGGACGTCCTAATACTCTGCACTCTTTTGTCACCAGGATGCGGATCTGCATGAGTGCCACCGAGGGCGAAGTCACGCGGGCCAAGAACCTGCTAAAGACCAACATGTTGCTGCAGCTGGACGGCACGACGCCCATCTGCGAAGACATTGGCCGGTGCGTAGTGACTTCAACATCTTGTTTCTCATTGTGTCCCTTGCCAAGGTTTCACCATGGTAGCTTAGCAGCAAATGTGCTGCGTTGCTAATCATCGGTGTACAGGTTATAAGCTCAATTCCTGGCCATGGCGGCCGCATTTTGATGGCGACAAAGTGAAACATCATTGTGCACTTATGTATTCAGCTGCATGTTAAAGAACACCAGATGGTAGGGTTTAGGCTAATGAAACCCCAGAAATAATTTTGTCGATGCTGTTTAAAAGGTCAGCTGTTATAAAATTTCCCTTTGTCTAAATTCACAAGTGAGTAGTATGTACCCCTTCATAAAATCTCGGCAAGGCCGCAGGGCAGGTAATGGCACAGCTTTCTTGTTATTGCCCTTCAAACATCACCTAAGCATACCGCAAAAATTCGGAATGTAGGTCTGGCTGGAATGTATGTCGACCCCCCCCCCCCCCGGCCTGCCTTCCATATTAGAAGTACTGAAAATCTGAAAAAATGTACATGGAACGGCTGGAGTAGAAAAGTGCCCTTACTTTGAAACAAATGCAATTTCAAATGCTGCGCAGTGCCAATGCCATTTGTGGACATGTACGTTTACACGCTGGTTCCTCATGCCAGACGGACAAATAAAAATGGCTCAAGCATAATAATATAAAATGTTGACTATGACTTGAGAAAAGCCTTTGAAATGCACCCTTGTATGTCCAAAGTGCACAATGCCTTTCATTCGAAAGCACTCGGAGGTCACCGGTAGCAATCATGAACACAGCTCCCGGGAAACTCCATAGCGGTTATCTCTAGCTCTGGGTATGCTGTGGTCTGGCTCTGGAATGAAGCTTTCTTTCTATTGCTGCATGTCGTGATGCGATCGTTCTGCGTTGACCAGTAGTGAATGCTTCCCTCAGATGCTCCGAACTCGCATTGTGCTGCCAGATTTCTAGGTGGCTCTGTGAACTTGATCAATGTTTTCTTGAACGCTTTGTTGAGCTGTCGTCGGCCTCCGCTTGTTTTCACTAAAAACTAAAGTGGGAAAAAAAAAAGCAGCCCAGAGCCCAAATGGATGCAGAAGAGAACAACAAAAGTGTGAAATGGTGCCGCCCAACGGCACAAAGCTGGTAGTAGTAAACAAAGCGACACCAACGATGGCGAGGCAACTAAAGGAGGTGACTTTAGTTGCCCATAGTTGCCAGACTCCCGTAGTTTTCCTGCCAATGACTGGTATATAAGACAAGAATAGATTTCCATGGCATTCTTTTTGTTGTTGTTTTTGTATTCGACCTGTATTCTGGTTTTTGCTGTACATTTGGTGACGGTTGCGATGAAATGTGTCCATGCACACAACCTCCGAGATGTTTCAGCACCTCCTTGTGTCAGAATCATGCTGAAGAACGACGCATTCTAGGTCGTACCCTTGTCACGTGTTGCTTCTGGCAAGCAGTAATGGCAGCGTTTATTATGTTTTTCAATTTTGGTGTCAAAAATTAAAATTTTTGTGAGCTTTTCACAATGTTGTCTTTTCGTGTCTGAAGTTTCGTTGAGGTTGACCTCTAATGTAATCTCGTAACGCTTGTCGACTGTGGGGGACAGTGTGCAAGTGTTTTGTACATCATGCAATAGATATGGCAACAGTGCCTTGTCACCCACCCCGGTGGTCTGGTGGTTATGGTGCCTGACCGCTGACCCGAAGGTCTTGGAATCAAATCCCAGCCGCATTTTCAATGGAGGCGAAAATGCTCGAGGCCCGTGTGCTTAGGTTTAGGTGCACGTTAAAGAACTCCAGGTGGTCAAAATTTCCGGAGCCCTCCACTACGGCGTCTCTCATAATCATATCGTGGTTTTGGGACGTTAAATCCCAACAATTATTATAAAACAGTGTCTTGTCAAGCTTAACTATTGTTACGACCAAGTGGTTCCTTTCACACAGACAGGAAAAAAAGCAGTGGATTCTTTCACTGTACGCCTAGAAAATTACTAGCAGCTAAAGAACAAAAAGAACACTACTGCTTCGTAGAGCATTCTTGGAAACAGCCTCCTGATTACGGAAGCACAGGCACATTGTACACGCTGATGCTTGCAAGCCGGTTGTGATTTCTTTTCTCTGCTCACCGTTTGTGTGGAAGAGAGCTGCACCGCTCACATCTCGTTTTTGTTGCAGACAAATGCTCTGTTATGGACGGCGCATTCCCCTGCCTGAGCTGGAAGCAAGGATCGACGTGAGTGCTTTGAAATCACCTCGGCTACTTCGTCACTTCTTTAGATTCACGGTGAAATCTCATTGAACGAAAGCTGAAGGAACTGGGAAAAAAAAATGTCTCATTTAACTGGCCCTTGAAACTGCCTTTTATGGATAGCATTCTGTATCGAAAGCAGGCATTAAAAGAATCTGGTTCTTTCTGGAAAAAAAAAATTATTTAGGTCTTCAGCTGCCAGTTGTTCTTATTGAATAGAATTTGACATATCTATTTGGTCCCACGGCGAGATACGAAGGTTTTGTAGGGATGTGCGAATAGTCAATTTTACGTTTGAAGTGAATTTGAAGCGAATAGTGATTTCGTTGAATAATTTCAAATTGGATAGTTCGAATAGTATATATCACATATTATAAAGAAAAAAAATGAACAGATTTGTCGTGACCCAACTAACCTGCACAGTATTTTTAAAGATTTGAACAAGGCATATGCGAATGTCATAAGCCCATATAACAAGCTTTTAGATTAAAAAAATGATTAATCGATGTGAGGGTAATATGTTCATTTGCCCGTGAAGTGGGGCTTCGCGGCAGTGCGAATGTTTCCTTGATAGATGTTTTCATGGCATAGCACATCTACGCTGCAGTGAAACCACCTTTACAAGGGGGTTACATGCGTTCTATGTACGGCTATTCCTTCATTTCGAGTGCTTTTAAATTTCGAATAATAATAATTCGAGTATTAGAAGTGCTTGAATAGTCAGCCATGCCTAATGTTTTCACTTAGATGAATCAAGTTTTTTTTTTCTTGCATTACTGAATTGGAATGTTATCCAATTGAGTGGCCCATTTAAGTGGTAATGTCCGTTTGAACTGTTTTCATTTTACTGGAGTTATACCGTAGTCCAACTCTAGAACGTGTCTTCCCAAAAGACGTCTGTCACGGGAGTCTTAGTTTGTAGTTACTCAGGTGATGCTGATGGTTTTGCAGCGTAAGCTGTTATGAGTTCACAACAACAGCCGATTCTGGTGGCAGTGTCGTCCTTCGCCGCTGACAGTGCCAGTCACAGTTATGACGCACAATGAGAAAGAGCTTTTTTTCTCTGTCAGCCTTAAATTGTTCCACATGGTTCAGATGTTTACAGACTTTGTTATGCCCATCTCGCAGGCGGTCTCGGCACAGACGGTGCGGGATGTCTGCACAAAATACCTATACGACCGTTGCCCTGCTGTTGCCGGCGTCGGTGAGTAGACGGTGTCTCACAAAAACAATAGGCTGCAGCAGATTCTTTCAACTGTGGGCGAAATACTCGGTTATTCGAATATCTATTTGAATCTAACGCACTTTTAGTTTTTACAGGTTAAGTGTTTGAGAATAACGGCCACTTGATTCGATAAGGATACAGTAGCGTAGTGTTTCTTCGGCTTCCATCTTGTCGATGTGTGTTTGTTCAGGTTTCTTTTTTTTTTGCACCTTGATGCCTACTATAACCCTTTGCAACAAGCATAATGATGGACTGACTATAAGTGCGTGAAATCTACATAATTTGGTGCTAAGGTTGTGGAGATCAAGTTTACAGCAAGTGCAAGTGTTAGAATAAACTAAAGTACACTTTACAACAATTAATTGTAATTGCCACGTAAATAATGATCTAATTATTGTACTGTTGGTCATGCTATATTTTTTCACTAACCGAATTCATTGACCCACTCAAATTACATGCAATAGTTATCTGGTGACAGCAAGCATTCCTAACAAGGTAAAAAATTATATTTAAATCCCTGACGAAATGTCCCATCTCTAACGTTTATTTAAACACAGTACTGCCTTCACCAAAGTCATTGTGAGTAGCGAGATATTTCAACCAGAAGTGATATAAAGGAACTTTAGGCGATCCAAGTGCTTAGTTCACCATTAGCTCAGTTTTTGTGGTCTCTTCCTTGCCTATAATGCACAGACATGGCAGAAGTAAGCCAGTAGAACAGACTGTTGAGCTAGTTGGTCTTGCATTTTAACCTTGACCTTGTCTGCCTCGTCTTTGTGTCCGTATTTATTTGCACTAATGTCACTTTCTTAAAAAAAGGTAAGCCTCATCTCCAAATGAAGACGCCGTGTCGCATAGGGATAACTGTAGCAGGCTGCTTGTCTTTGTCAGCTAAACACTATGAAACTTGCCGAAGTTACCTTCACAGAGTCTGTAAATCTATTTACACTTTAAGCAAGAAAATGTTTGAAAGGTGACGCATGTACAGGCAGAAAAGTGCTAGCTTCTTCTACTTTGTACGGAGGAAAAGGGGGAATGGTATCGGAAGGATTCAACGAGCCGGTGATTAGATAGCGGCATCCCGAGCGAGCCATCCGTTGCTGTGACGGTAATAAAGTGGCAGCGAAATAAACGATTGCGCTTTGTCATCAAACTGCTTAATACTTGTGAGGTGACGCGCAGGTTCCGTTTTGCTTCGCAGACCAGAGATGATCTGGCGACGCTCTTCCACCGCTCCGCTGCGACCCGATCTTCGTGTGCATGCATTCTCAATTCCATTTCAAAACTACACATGTTTAATGTTGCCATTAGCGGAAAAAGCGTTCTTGTTCCCCTTGGGAAAGCTAACAACGTAAGGAAGCGCGTCTGCGGTTTAGTTCGTTGAGAAGGTGGCATGGCTACAGACTGCCGAGAAGGCCAAGTTCTCCTGCACCAGTGGGGTTTTTTCTGCATGAAAATTGATCCTTTGGCGTAAATAGTTGACAAAGGTGATCGCAAAACTTCTTCAAACTATACACCACTATTCAGGCTGCCACGTGACACGTTTCGCAGCTGCAGAAGTACCGATACAGTCCGACGTTTCTTCCTATGTTGACATGCAGCCTGGAGCACTTGCACTCCAGGGGGCTGCACAAAGACATCTGTGGTAAATCATAGAGGCTAATAAATGTCCGAAACCCTGCCAATATAAAAAGCAGAGGCCCGAAAGGTTGCCTGCTGACAAGGACACTAAATAGTATTATAGTCCTGACACACTTTAGTATGGGGGTCATCTGAAACCAAAACTTTGCAGCTCATTTTCTGAAAAGAGTTATTTGTGCCTGCTGCTTCACTTGTGGAAAGCATTGCACAACAATGCCTGGACCAATCTTGATTCCCTTTGTTTTGTTATACAGTCGAACCCACTTATAACGATCCCACATATAACGATCTATCGGTTATAACGACCATATTTGGGTGCACTTACGATTTTCCTATGCTAACCATTGAAGCTGCGTCCAGATATAGCGAACATTTTTCAAAGCCTTCTACTTTTACAACGAACACTTCGGACACGGTCGCGGTAAAAATATGGCGCATACGAAGCGAAAAAAGGTTAAAACATGCCTTCTAAAGCGTGACAGGGGCGCGCGCTCGCGCATGCCCCGCTTCAGTTTACTCACGACTAAGATATCCCAGATCGGTGAGCACCGCACGCAGATTTCGGACGCTGCGAGCGAGGTCGCTCACTTTCCAGGCGTTTCTTCAGTGGTAGAATGGCAGTGAGGGGGGGAAAAAAATAGTAGGCACCATGAAGCCTTGCGGTCAGCTTTCGCACGGTAACCTTTCCTGACGCGGTTCTCTGCAGCTATACGACCGCCTGCGATGAACCAAACAATGCCTTGGAATGCAAGAAGGCATAAATGCAAGAAGTGATAACCGCGATAACTTTCCATCGCATAGAGGTTCACTGCGTCCCTAAACTCGTCGACGCCACAATGTGCCGCGAAAAGTCGTCCGTCTTTTCGGTAACGGCAGAGACCGGTCGATCGGTGATTACGACTTCCGCGCGATTGCGGCGATGCCTTCGCGGATAAGCATCAGAAAAGAGCGAAGGCGAGGTGGCGGCCGTCGATGAACGTGCAGTTACGACTTATAGCCGACAAACCTTATATCACAGTCATCTGTAGATATCTGCTCGGCTGCGCGTGTGCGTATTCGCAATGCCCACGAACTATAGGTGGCGCGCCGTGCTTTTCAATATGGCGCCAGGAGGAGGGTCAACCCGTTTGTTAGCATAGGAACAGATAGGACGTGCGGACGTACGGACCGTGCCACTTTCACCGGATGAAGTCATGAGCTGCGCTGAAATGGATTATGAGACTAAAATACTTTCCCAAACCATGGAAAGTGCTATGTACTCGCCACCTAATTATTTGCTGCGAAGTGAAAGGTTGTATTTCAGCTCTGTTACCGTGCATAACGATGCTTTGCGAAATGCTGTGCGTGCTACATAAACCTGTATGAACTAGAATTGACGTATGAGCTGAACGTACTCCGAGGTAGTACTTACCGAGCCTGCCTGATGGATTTGCCGCACTAGTAGACCGCCATCGAGTAGCGCCATCGCTGCTGCGCGTGACGATGGCTTGCAAACATAAAAGTGTTTTGTGATAATACCCCGTCGTCATTACTTGCGCAGTCGAAAACGCGGAGTTACGTCTTCAACGGAACACAAGCATTTAACATGCCATTCAGTAGCGCTTGTGTCACAGTCATGCTGAGACTCTAGCCGGGTGTACTTCACTCGCATGTTGCAGGTTCGATCAGCACGATCGAAACGTGAATATCGAAAAGAATGCACACGTGTGCTTTTCGCAACGTCGAAGAAGTTCGCCGAGAGGCACGGATTGTGGCCGTGACTGCACGTTCCATTGCTCTAACCATTTCGCTTCGTTGGTCGAGCTCGAGCATGTTGGCAGCATGCGGCGCTCCATAATATCCACAATAATTGTGATACATGCAATGCACAAGAGGAACTATGCTTTTATTTTGATCTCGCTCAATGATATTATACATTAAATACAATCAAAGTGACTTACGAGCGTGAAAGAACATTAACGCACGAGGGGACGTGAAGTGCAACTCGCTCCTCGTGAGTTAGCAGCTGGTGGTTCATCGTCGCTGTCACTCTCGGTGCTTTCACAGTCTTCTACGTCCAGTGAAAAATCCTCGTCGTCAAGATAGTTTCTTTCTACATCACTGCTGAAAGCAATCTGAAGAATTTCCTCCGCCAAACGACTTCGACCACTCCGCGTCACCACGTTTACAATTAGACAGACGTCTGGGCGCGGAGAACGTTTTGCTCTCAGACCGGTCAACAAGCAATCGCTTGCAGTGTGCTGCCACCTATCAACAAACGTACAAAATAAGCGGCGCAGCGGTGGCTTGGAAACCCAACACGCTGGCGAAGGACGGCGTGGATGGAAAGCGTTCGCTCCACGAAAGGCGTCGAGCAGACGCGTCCTCGAATGATTGAAACATTGCTCGCACGATTCATAACAGCGGTTTGCTGACAAAGGATAGATGCCCTATTTTAATGCATCGCCAACTTGAGATCGCTCAGCTATACATGAGCACATCGCGAGCCCGCGCGACCCTCCCTCCACGTACAGTGTTATGGGACTCATGCACTACAAGAAACACTGACCAATTATATATGCAAGTAAAACAGGGTGAGCTTCAACTGAATATGTCAGACGATAACATTTAACTTACCTACGTGGCTACAGAAAGCTTCGCGAAGCTGATAGTATCTGTGTACACTGTGGGCTAGCATTGAAAGCGCGAGTTGCCACGTATTTTCACGAAAACTTCGCGTCTCGCAAGAACGAATCAGATTTCTCGTGTCCCGGAGGGCCCGGTTTGTTCACTGATGAAGGGAAGATGCAAAGTCGTAGTGTTCCTTTCTTGCCAACGCGTTAACACTGAGGCTAGCACAGCCGAACAAAGGAGCGACTGCACAGTGCCGCCATTTTGTCGTCTACTAACCCTCCTCGAGAGGACGCTCCTGAATTCCGCTCGGTGGCGCGACAGTCTATGGGCATTGCGAATACGCCGTACACTGCGGATTGACCGGCAGTACGAGCGCGCCATGCTGCCTGCCGTTCGCAAGTTCGCCGCCGCCGCGTCGTGCGAGACCGCTTTAAAGTGCGCGTCGCTTTGTAGAAACGAAAGTAGCTCGCTGTTGTTGAGCGGCGCGGGCACCGAGAAACGTCGATGCACTGACAGCGAGAATATACTGCGTGTTTGACTAGGTCACAACTCAAGTGCGCTGCGCATCGTCGTGCAGGGCCGCGAGAGTATCGCGGAGACGTCGAGTGCGTGTTGCTTGCAAAATGCTTGTCTTCGCCGCGTTGAACGAAGAGTCTAGTCGCCGCACCCGTGCACGGTCCCGAGTGAAGCAAGCACGAAGAACGTACAAACGCGCGCATACGGCATACAGCAAGCGGCCCGGCAGTGACTCCGCGACCCGAGTAGGCGACGCGCTGCACGCAACTAGCCAGGGATGATCGGCTCCACGTCGCGGTACCGCGCTTCGGTGAAACGGTGTCAGCTAATTGCAAAGGCGGTTAATTCACTCGTGAGCACGCAGTGGGCGTCGCTTCACAACGCGAAAAGGCTTAGCTTGTCACCGAAGGGGTTGTTAGTACTTTAATAAAAGTGCACAAAGAAAAAAAAACGGCTTGGCCGCTAAGCGTACGTTTTTAAGGGCGATTCCATATACAACGAACTACTGATATAACGACCACTTTTCGCGACACTTTCGAGTTCGTTATAAACGGGTTCGACTGTAATTGATTGACTTTGTTGTACATAAGGACATTCTTCAAATATTCGTTGTGACTTCCGTTATTTTAGTATTTCACAATTACTGCACCGTGCAATTCACTGAAACACAGTCGCATGCATGAATTGTTTGGCAGAAAATTATTAGGGCAGTAAAAAAAAATATCTAACCATGTGTAGGTGTATAAACATGTGAGCAAACAAGGTAGTTCAGCCCCCTAGTATGTCCTTGCTTGTGGAAAGCCCTCCTGAATTCTTATAACTTTTTATAAAACAAAAACTAGTCGTGATATCTTAACAAAAATTTAATTGTAGAGTGTGTGTGCAAAATTTCAACACTATGCCAAGAAACAAAAACGGTTTAATAGGGGTGTGCGAATATTCGAAATTTCGAATATTTTTCGAAAAGTGTTTGCTATTTGATTTGATTCGCACCGGAATTTGACTCTTCGAAGTATTTGAACTTCCAGAAGATATATGCAGTCAGTGTCCGATTTTTTAGACTCCTTAGGCCACGAAATCGTCCGAAAAATCGAGCAGTGCGGAAAAACGAATTCATGCTTTTTTATTCCGTTTAAGCGGTCGATTCGCCACAGCCACTTTCGAAATGGCTTTAATGCCTCCCAGTACATTTGTCAGGCATTTTGGTGTGTGCCCAGGCTCTCGTGAATACATTCGGTACCTTCTGCGAACCCCGCTTAACTACGTGCCACCCGCCAGTTGCAAATTTTTGTCTCATGATGAGCGCCGCTGATAACAGCAAAGCGCGGAATAGATTACGGCTCCCTCGCATGGAGCGCTTGGAAACGATGACGCAGAACACAGACTGGCGGAAGAGCGGACGACTCGTCCGGCTTTACCCAATGCATGTGCGCACAGCTCCGAATCTCTGCCGGTATGCAGCATTTGCTGCCGCGTGAAGCCGATCGTTCCTAGTTGTGTGCAGCACATCGCTGACTAAGCTGACGCCGTTGCTGTCGGGGGGGCTTGCTGTACTGTATGCACGCATTTGTCATGAAAGTGTTCGTGATGCTCACTTCGTTCCTGACCGCACACGGGCGCGGCGATGGCGAGCTACTTGCGTTCGGGAAGGCAACGCGCCTGTGCGGCGCACTTAGTGGTCTTGCACAGAGGCAGCATGAACGGTGGCACGGTGCGTTTAGGTTATACGCACACCACTGCACTAGGCAACATGCACTACTGAGCAGTTAGCTAAAGATGCTTATCGTAGGAGTTGTCGGCGATTAGGCTGTACTGGCGCATTTGCCGCCTGCCATCATCTGTGCATTTCCGCTGCCTATCCGTAAAGACATCGCTGCACTGCGCCCCATTCAGATTCTCGATATGCTTCACCCCATCACACTGGCATTGCAGCAAAGCTGCCTTTCAGACTCTGCCACGGCCGCAAACGGGTCGACTTGCGAAAGCACTGGTTCGAACCTACGTGATGGATAGACGCTGCTTTAATTAATGCCATTTCGGACCTGAAATTTGGGCAGAAAGTCCGAAAAATCGGTGCCGAACAGTTTGAGCGTCCAAAGTCTCAGATGTTCTTATATATTGACTGTATGGGGCAGATTAGGAACTCCGGATTTGAAGGGAGTGCGCCAGTGTCCGCCACATCAGATGGGCCTCCACAGAAGTTGGAGGAAGAGAGGTTGAGGAAATAGTGTCTTTTCCTTTCACGTGTAAAGTATTATCCACACCACACTGGTTGCACCAAATCATCTAAATAAATACAATTTGGCCTCTGCATTGCCTCATCCTTGATAAGACAACTAGGGAACACCACCCCTCCAGCACTTCATTAGCTTAGCCAAAAGAAACGCTTTCATGTTCCTATCTCATAAGAATATGTGCCTGGGGATCCTCTGCAACTTTTTTTTTCTGTAATTTCGCTTTGAAGTACTTGAAAAATATTCGAAAAATGTTTGATTCGATTCGCTCTCATACTTTAACATTCGAATTCACTTCGAACCCAAAATATTGCTATTAGCACAGCTCTAGTTTTTAATAATCCCCTCATTGCCCCTTAATTGGCACAGTGTGAAGCAACCTTCCTTATCAATTACAAACAATGGCATTCTTATCACAGTTCCAAGCAGGCTGTCTTATCAACTATGTACAAACAATAGCATTTGAAATTGGCACAGTTTGAAGCACACTCTCTTATCATCTACAAACAACAGCATTTGTAATTTGCACAGTTTAAAGCAGTCTGTCTTACCTGACGGCAAACAATGGCATGTTTAACACAGTTTGAAGCACACTCTCTTATCATCTACAAACAACAGCATTTGTAACTTGCACAGTTTAAAGCAGTCTGTCTTACCGACGGCAAACAATGGCATGTTTAACACAGTTTGAAGCACACTCTCTTATCACCTACAAACAACAGCATTTGTAATTTGCACAGTTTAAGGCAATCTGTCTTACCGACGGCAAACAATGCATGTTTAACACAGTTTGAAGCACACTCTCTTATCATCTACAAACAATGGCATGTTTAACACAGTTTGAAGCACATTCTCTTATCAACTACAAACAACAGTATTTGGAATTGGCACAGTGCTAAGCAAGCTGTCTTATCAACTACTAACAAGGGCATTTTTACACAGTTCCAAACACATAGTCTTATCAGGGATGAACAACATTAATTGGTACGGTGTCAAGGAATTTGTTTTATCAATTACAAACGATGGTGTTCTTATCACAGTTTTTCCGAGCACACTGTCTTATCAACTACGAACAACACCATTCTTATCACAGTTCCAAACACACATCCTTATCAGTTATGAACGACAGTATCACAGTGTCTTATCGACTGCAAACAATGGCAATGTTACCGCAGTTCAAAGCACACTGTGTTATCAGTGGCGAATGACAGCATTGTTAATTGGCTCAGCGTGATGAACACTGTCTTATCAACTACGAACAACGGCATTCTTAATTGGCATTGTGCCAAGCAAACTGTCTAATCGACTACAAAGAGTGGCATTCTTCACAAAGTTCCAAACGCACTGTTTTGTCAACGACGAACAACAGCATCTGAACGACGACAGAGTTTCTAGCCCGTTGTGTTGGTACCTGTAGTAATGGATGGCCGACTTGTTGTCCTTGCAGGTCCCGTTGAGGCGCTGACGGACTACAACCAACTGAGGAGCAACATGTACCGCATCCGGTACTAAATTGTTCTGCAACTGCACAGTTCTCTTGCCGACTCTTGTATAGTAGCGTTTGGTGTTTCGCCATCAATAAAGTTGTTCCTCGGCCCTCGCGAAAGCTGTTGTCACTTTAATGGCCTGCTGTGTCTCAGTGCTGTTCTGTACTTGCTTCAAAAGGCCTCACTTTGGAAAGCACACTGGTGTGTTCTCTACCCCTTTCTTTATTTGTCTCACTATGTTAAACTGTCATCACAGACAACACTCATTTGACAATCCTTTCCCAACCTGTGCTACGCAAACAAAATGCATAACACTGGGCAGCAAACGTTAGCTACGCGATTACATTATCCTTGCATTGAGGGTGATTTCATGCGAGCAGGGAGTTGAATAAGAAAGACTACAGACCTATATCGACAGTACTGTCAATATTATGGCAGTTCAGGCAAATGTTATCTATGGTTTCAGAATGGTTGCCTATTGTGCCCTACTGTGTTTCCTCATGGATGAACTGTGCTGTTGTACACCTGGGGGTGCATGTTCTTAAGGTCTCAGTGATGTGCTGCAACTGCTTTGATCAGCATCACCTAATGCATAGCATTTGACTCGATGCATTGGAGGAAGTGTCAAGTTTACGTTGCTGGAGCGTATAGGCACTGTGCACTGACCAGAGGGCGCTGCGTGCTCTCTGGTCAGTGCACAGAAAAGGCAAAGGGAAAGAGGAATGCTGCAATTATGAAGCACAGAGCTTTATGGCGATACAATAGGTACGAGGTGCTTCGAGGGCTGTGGAAGGGTGTGATGGTTCCGGGGCTTACATTTGGGAACTCAGTGGTGTGCATGAAGTCAGAGGTGCAATCAGGAATGGATGTAAATCAAAGGACGGTGGGCCGCCTCGCGTTGGGCGCGCACGGGAAGACGACAAATGAGGCGGTAAAGGGTGATATGGGATGGACAGGCTTTGAAGTGAGGGAAGCGCAGAGCAAAATGAGATTCGAAGAGAGGCTGAGGAAAATGAAGGAGAGTAGATGGGCAGAGAAGGTTTTCAGGTATTTGTATAGAAAAAGCGTTGACACGCAGTGGAGAAAAAGAACTAGGAGGCTCACCAGTAAATATACGGCTGGCAGTGCGGGCGATATGGCACAAGGAGCATTAAGCGGAAGGTCAGAGAGGCGGAGAGGACTTATTGGATGACAGCGATGGAAAAGAAGCCGGCTCTGAGTAACTACCGAAAAGGAAAAAAACGAAATAAGGAGGGAAAGGTTTTACGATAATTCAAGGGGAAGCGCTTTACTGTTTGAAGCAAGGTCGGGCTGCCTTAGAACGCGTAGTTATAAAGCGAAATTCAGTAACGAAGAAGAACAATGTACATGCTGCGGGGAACTAAGGAAACGATGGAACATGTACTGATTGAATGTGGCGATATTCACCCAGGTATACGTGTGGGCACGAGTCTACATGAAGCCTTGGTTTTAGGGACAACAATGGAAAGCTGAACACGCCCGCGATAGAAATAAGTAAGAGACGGTTAGAGTATTGGTGGCAGAAAAGTAGAGATAAAGTACAAAAATAAATAACTGGGGAAAAAAAAAAGGTCATTCTGCCTTAAGAGGCAGAGAGATGGACCGTGAATTTATATTTTTTGGTATAATAACGTAGATTTAATCAATGTAGATAAGGCATTAGGACAACATGAAACAAGGAAGTTTATTTTTTTTTTCTTTCTTTTTTCGCCTTCGAGCCTGGTGGCAGACATGTCACCGCCCCGTTATAAAGGGGACGCTCATAGCATCCATCCATCCATCCATTACAGCCCAGTAACGCCATCATTGGCCATATGGAGTGTGCAGAAATTTAGAAGTGTGTGAGTTCCTGCCTCTAGTTTGGTCATGGCTCCACCTGCCCTGGTGGGGTGAGACAAGCTGTACGCTTTTGCCTCTAGTTCAGCCATGGCCCGATTTTGCTTCTTCCACATGCTAGCCTGTGCATTCTGGCACTGCTATCACTCATGGAAAACTCCGCCAATGATCTTACACAGTCAACAGTTTACCAGTATTGTTTTTTTACAATTACCATTGCCACTTTTCTCCCACCTTGTCATTAAAGAGACACTGACAGAAAAAACCACATTTTATGTGTACCGCATACATATTGGGATGCTTGTATTGAGATGTGCTCAAGAAAGTGGGTTAAGGTGTGCACGAATGTCAAAGATTGCTGGCCTACTGGAACCAACTCTGTGTGGCACTGCAATGAAGAGCCAGTAAATGCAACAAACGATTTCTTACTGAATAATCAAAACTTGGATGCTTGAAAAGGAAGGTTCTGAGGGAAGTGGTTTGCTGCGACAATTTTTTTTCTTTCATTTAGCGTGTGAGTGCGAGAAGCAAGGCGTTTACACTCGGTCAGATATTGGCTAAGTCCACATTAGCCGATACGTCGGGATTTGTGGAGAAACACCCTGACTTCCTCTAATACCTCCACGAGTAGAACGACGCTGCGACGGCAGCGCCACAAAGAGGTTGATCATTTCTCTATGCCACTACGAAACCAACGAAACAACGGCAAGGGGGCCGAAACTGCCGAAACGACATCTTTCATTCCTCTCTGCGTTGTGCGTGAACGGGGTGGTGTACGGTGGACTGGCCCACGGTCAGCGCAGCAAAACCGATGGACCGTCGGCGGCCCGTAACAGCTCTCCAGCGCACGGCTCGACAAAATTGATCCTCATGCTTCAGTGCCGGACTAGACGAGTGTGTCTGGGCGCCCGAAAACGAAACCCTGCTCGCGCGTGAATCCTCGATAGGGAAAAAGCAAGGCCATCGTGTTCGAACTCTTTGGAAGGAACACTACGCTAACAACGTAACGACGCCACTTCGGTCTCGCCTCCAAGAGGCGACGATGCGAGGACACCTCGCCATGACGACGGTAGCGTGACAAACCTCGAGTAAGTTGTGAAACTTTGTCCCGATCGATTCGAGCCGTCCAGTTTAAGAACTTGCGAACCCGAGCTAGCAAAACGCGGAGGAAGTCCCGGACGAGCTTGAATCGTTCCGTGTGGTGACACATCCTACGCGATAGCCGCCTCTCTTGCCTCGTTCTTTCGTGACGCTTTATCGCTCGTTGACTGCGCGGCTGGCGCCTTTGACGCGAGTTAAGAAGCGCCTCGCCACGCCCTTGCGCTGGTGCAGTAGCGAAAAAGAAATGCAGTGACCGTCGATCACGGGCTTCTTGTGATCCAGTTTGTGTGGGCGTCTGTGCCTCATGCAAAGTCAACAAAAACGCAAACGGCGCCGTACCAGCCCAGCTGGTTTCATTTCCTATTAGTTCAGTGTGACCGCGGCGTCGCTTGGTAAAGCAAGAAAATTCGGGAGTCGCGCTTTTAAACGACTTGTTCGTGCGCCGACACTGACCCGGCCTGCGCTGTTTCGCGAGTGCGTAAGACTACACGTAGAAGACTCGTTTCGGTGCAACACTCGGATATCGCAACTGCAATCGCTGCAACGGTAAGTTACGTTAGCGTGCGTCACCAGCGCATTTCCGTTACATATATCCTCCTAGCGATGAGTGTACAAGGTGTTCAAAACATGTAGGTTCCGTAACTGGTCAGGGGCAGGGTCGCTGTGGAAATTGGGCGCATCCCAAGATTCTTTAACGCGGTGTTTTCAGAAGATAAAACAACAACAAAAAAAACGCGCTGACACAAGCTCCTCATGCCCTTCACAAAGTGCGTCATGCGAGTTCGTTGGCTTTTTGGAGTAATCTGAGTGCTTAAGAGATGAATACTCATCGTTTCCTCCCATCTCTTCGAAAACACTTGAAAAAGACTCGTGTGATCGCCACACCCCCCTGATGGGGTTTGTAATGTGAAACTTTGAAGCCACTCATTGATTAAGTTATAACTTTTAAGGGTTTCATTCTGTGCCTTCTATAGTTTCCCAGCTTCCTTCAGTTGTTTTTGGACGTTAAACCCCAGATATTATTATTATTACAGTTTCCTTCAGTTTCTTACAGAAGCTTCTTGTTCTTCAAGTAGCGCTGTCACACAGGCCAGTTGGTTTCGAGATTCCTGGTTCATTTTTACCAGCACTGAATAAACTGCGCATAGTGAAAACAAGCCCAGCACAAAATTCTGTACGGCAACTGACATTTACTGCAAATGTTCGCAGTGAAATTCAGTTGCTGTCTAGCATTTGTGGTGTGTGTTTTTTCATTTTTTTTTCGAGGGTTGGTAAAATTCATCCAGGAATTCTCGTTCTTTATCCCAATAAGAGTAAATAGCAGAGGCATTTGGCTCGTGTTAACAGAATGCATTTTTCATGCAAAATCGTTATTAGTGTAAATGTAGATGAGATGCTTTTTCCGTCCATGTCTTCGCCTTCATGCCAGTCATCTCAAGTCTCTCGAATTTTTCATAGTTTCCAAACTTGGGCTTGTTTTACAAATTTAATTTTGTTGTCAAGCCGCCCCCCCCCCCCCCCCCAGAAAAAAAAAAAATTCTGCCTTACATTAGCTGCATATGGATTGCAAGCAGCACAGTGACTTATCTTTCATAACGTAGGGGTCCCCACATTGTTGAGTGTGAGAGTATTTCTTCAGCTTCATTATTTGGCTACTCATACTCGCATTGGCCTGGCTTGCTATCCAGTCTCAAACAAACCATGATTCCTCACTGAGCGAGAATTTCCTTTCTTTTACACATATTGGCAAAATGGTTCATTCGAGGTTAGACAGCCAGCCAGGGCAAAGTGGGTTAGGGGTAGCCAAAGCAATGCTTTTGCATTTGATACATTTTGAAATATGTGCCATGAAACCTCTCATGATCCTTTCTCACAATATCTTTCACCATTGTTTATTTTTGTAATGAACTTATTTTACTTCTTGATTACATATCGCACCAATTTCATCATCGTCGCAAGGTCAGTGTTCCGTCATGCAAAAGTAATACTTTTGAATCATTCTTACCATGCACATCCCAAGAGTAGGATAACCATTTTGCCTATATTTCTTCCATAATAAACACTGAGCATTCAAAAACTCCATATCTCATATTGGATAGCATAGCTCTTTATACTGTATACCACTCACAGTATCATTTTATTGAACTTTTTCGTGTGTTTGCCTGCCTTATTGATTTTCTTGATAATGTGTACGGAGCTGCTTTTATTGTATGTTGCTTATTACCCCTATTTTTGTTACTTTTTATTAATTTTTATGCTAATTTCATTACTCTCCTCTTATGCCTCTGGCCCTGAGAGTATACTAGATTAATAAATAAATACAGAGAGAAAATAGTAGTAGCACTGGATGATAAACACATTAAGAAAATAAAAACTGCATGACACATTCTCGCTATGCATTCATTTGATATACCCAACACTGCAGGAAATGGGTCACTATCTAACTTCTTTTAAAAGGAAACGGATGCAGTCATCCTTTCAGCTGCTAACCTTGAAAGTCTTTGCAACTATCTCTGTTGTGGGTTTATCAGCGAAGTTCAAACGTCGTTTCATGCCGTACGTTTGCACTGGCAATAAGGCAACCAAGATTTTTGTAGATAGCGAGTTTCTCTACATTCTTGACAGTGTACTAAGTCGTCTCACTGATACTGCCTGTTGTATGGATTTCGTCATCTCGGAGGAAATGGAATGCATGCGTTATCTGCTGTGCGCGTGCAGAGAATTAGTCTGAGTGCCTTAGTAGTATGCACTCATTCTAGTCCACTATGCTGAAGTTCAGTGGTGTAAATCCAGTTAAATCACAAGGAGGGATATACATCGTGCTATGAATGCCATTTTGTTTTTACTTTTATTTATATAAAAATTAAAATCATGCGTTGAAATAAAATTTTAAAAAAACGAGCATGGGATTCCAAGCTCATGTAATTGCATTGTTCTATTGAGTCTTCTCCGAAAGCGGTCGAGTGGTAGTTGTGATTTCAATAGTCTCACACAGCTGAAGGGTATTGAACACAGGCCTACACACACTACAAAATAAACAGGCATTATGACTGCACTATACTTAACTCTCAAGCAATTCAAATACATGGCATTTGAAAGAAATCTCAAGGGGGGACAATGCAAGGGGTGCCCCCCCTCCCCTCCAGCCTGAACACAAGGAGAGCCATGATCCCCCCTGACCCCCCCCCCCCCCCTTGATTTACGCCAGTGCTGAAGTTGGCCTCTGTACTTAGACCAATCAGCTAACATGTTGAAGAAAGTATGGTACTGAGAGTGGCGCATTTCACCCACTTTATGGTAATTTTTGCGATATTCTGGTATTGTGATTGCTTGTTTCGCTTGTGAAATAAAGCGCACAAAAAATGACACCAGGGAGAAACGAATAAGACAGGACGACGCACTACTAGCAACTGAAGTTTAATGGCAAAACCCAGAAAAATGTATACATTCAGTAAAAAATTTTTCAGAGATAAGAGGCGTGCAGTCACATAATGGGTAAGATAGCATAACTAATAGGCCATACACGTGTCAAGCCATCGTTTAAAGGGGTCACGAACCACCCCTCGGGCTTGGTGAAAAAACGGGTCTTGCGGAAAGCAGACACTGCTATGAACGGCTCAGCCAAATCTTGCAGTTGTGCACAGCAAGGAGAGTTTAGAAGTAGAGCGCGAAGTTGCCGTTTTCTCATTCGCCCTCTTTTCATACAGAGGCCTGTGCTCCCTCTCTTTGGAGCTGCCTGCATCTGCTGTTTGGCGTTGCACAACAGATAGCGTGCTATATTGGCCAACAGCCGACGTCAGTCTAGTGACATTTGGATTAGATGCGCTTCTTGCCACGGGGGGCCACCTCGTGCCAGCGCTGCACTCCATAATCTGCTAGCATTACACAGTAGCCACACATGTGTGCCCAGGAATCACAACAGGAGAGAGCGATCGCATTACATCACACGCTGTTAAGGTCATGTCGTGTGCTGCCATAACTTCTTTTCTCCATGCCGTCCCTTTCTGTGTAGCTTCCAGCGCACTCCTTGGGACGAGAGAAGAGGGAAAGCGTATAAAGTGTGTGAAAAATCCCTGTAACTCGGCTCGTTCTTGATGGATTTGAGTAGCTTCTGTGGCAATCGAATCGTGTGGCAATGAAATCCTATACTGAGGTGATTCAATGATTATTTGGAAAAGTGGTTCAGGACCTCCGTAATTAACATCAAGGTAATCAACATCCCACTTTGATAACGCGATCGGTGGGCAGACAATGCACGATTCACCCGCTTTTGCGATATGGGCAGCCTCGACAATCTGTCATGTCTTCCAATCTCTGTGAAACAAACCACAAGTTTCATTGACAAAGACCTGCCCCCACATGCCCGACAATGTGCAGATAGGCGCGAGTGCTTGTCATTGCTCAATGATCTTTCATGGTTGCACAGGCGTATGTTGACACATCGCCAATTTTGTCTGACGTACACGCATTCGCAAGTTGCAGAGAATTTGCAAACGTGTGTACGTCAGTCAAATTGGGCAATATGTAAATATGCGCCTGTGCAACATTGAAAGAGCATTGAGTGCTTAAAAACGTTCACACCTATCTGCACATCGTCAGGCCTGCGGGTGCAAGCCTTTAACCCTTTCATACGCTATATATGCAATTTTGTACATCACTTGTTTTTGTTAGTTGTATCAACTGGTGGCTAAGGGCCAGATACATTGAGCTTTGGATGAATTGAACCTCCTGCGTAATAAATGTCTTCATTTAACTTCATTTTGCAGTGTATCGTTGCATACAATTACTTTGCTGAAGGCACTACCATGTTCGACATGCAGCTTCCCACGAGCCATGTCTAAAGTATAATTTTTCTTTGCTCAAATTTGACATAACCGTAAATGAATTCGTGCTATATTTCTAGCCTGAGATTTGGTTCTGTTTATGCTATAACAAAGCACGAATGACTTCAGAATAAATATATATTTAATTACAATTTATTTGGGAATAATTACTATAACACACATAAATTAGCATATTATGACATTATTTTTGTTGCAATAGAATATCGAGTGCCTTGAAGTAACATTGTATCGATATGACGCATTTGCCCGCAGCTCTTCATCGGTGGCGTCTGAAAGGGTTAAGGAAAGTTGCCTTTTGTTTTCACACAGTGATCAGAAGACTGGAGAGATTGTTGAAGCTGCCCACATTGCAAAACCGGATGAATTGTGCATTAGCTGCCGCTCGCTAACGGTATCAAACTGGGAGGTTGATCACCTCGATGTCGCTTAACTCTTTCATGCACAGAACTCCACGGGGAACAGAGTTTTATTGAAAAACTGCTCAACTCTTTTCGAGAAAATGCTTTTCTCACAATACAAAAAAAAAATTGGCACTTTTAGTTCAAAAGATGTGATGCGATCGCCTACCAGTCAGTTTCGGTGGAAGGCTGCAAAAAAGTACTTGTTTCCCCACAGGAGAAAGGGGCGTTGAATGTAGCGTACAGCTATCTCATTCTTGAAGGTTCTTGAAAGTAGTTCAGCAAAACTCCTCCATTTAAACAGTGAAAACATTAGCAGCCTTCTAAGACCCTTCATGCACGGTGGGTCACCCTAGGTGGCCGCCAACTTCAGCGATGCGGCACTTTGCACTGAAAGAGTGCAAACTTCATTTCTAGATTCCTTTGTATTAGCGACTTATACACCATGGCATCCTACGTTATCAATTCAATAAGAACAGGGCATCCCTTTATTACTATCAAAATCTTTCAGGTCTATCATGTAATGTGCCTTGAAGACGACCACAGCCGGAAGAAAACAAACGCAATACGAAACATTTAAGCCCGAACAAAGTAGTGTCATCTATGTCAGAATGGCAAAAGCTTTAAAGAACGCACCGTTTGAAATTCGATGCACAGGGTTGAAAAATTAAGAAAATGTGGTTACCTGGGGTGACCACCGTGTAGGAAAGTGTAAACGATGGCTTGACACATGTATGGCCTAAATGTTATGCTATCTTACCCATTATGCAGCTGCATGCCTCCTATAGCTTGTTAAAAAGTTTTTAAAGCATGAAATGTTCATAGCTGTCCTTGTCGGTGACCTTGAAATGACCTGGAGCCAAAATCTCCATTATCCGGGCATTTAAACTAGACCATTCAGACGAGATTGTCCGAGCATCGTTGCAAGAGCAAAACGAAAACATCCGGGTATTCAGCCAAAAGTTCAAAAGAATGTAGTCTCTGGCCCCCCCGAAGTTTTGTACAGGATCTCATTACTTGCACTAGTTAATGCCCAAACAATTTATAAAAAATATTGCTTCCGAGTTCTTTTTAATGCTTGTTCACAATATCACTGAAGCTGTAACTTCTTGTACACTGAACTTTTATTTGTCATTTCTCATAGTGACATTCCAAAGATCAGATACAAATTTTATGTCGGTGCCTCGTGCCTTCCACAATGTGCAGGCCGGCCCCACAGCAGTGGCAACGACGGCGGCAGTATGGAGTCATGGGGGTGGCACGTCACCCTCCTGCAGATTATGCTTCTCCTCGTTTTGTTGGCATTGCCGGCAGGTATGTGTGTTGCTTTTTTCTGCAACAATCAGCTTGTCCAGAGCATGCAGGTGCCTGCTTTATTATTTTTTTTCAATACCTATCCAATGAATGTGAAATCTTAGGTTGCTCAGGAGGTGCACTTTTGCAATAGTCGGCCGCCATTTCTGGTACATGTCATGGCATGTCATGCACCTCATGCTTATTGTCTACATCTTGTGCAGGAATTTACTCTGGATTCTGGTTTGAAGGGCAAGGGGGGGGGGGGTGAACATTTTTTTGTCATGTCCATGTTCATGGTAGCATAGGCGTGCGCAGGGTCCCCCTTAAGGGGGGGCGAAGGTTCGTCGCAACGCCCCCCCACCCTACTAAGTCAATGTATGGGGCAGATTTTGCGCCCCCCTCATCTTGGGTGACTAGAAGGGTCAATGTACGGGACAGATTTTGCGCCCCCCCCTCTTAGGTGATTAGGGGGGGCGGCCACCCCTTCTGCCCCCCCTGTGCGCACGCCCATGCATGGTAGGGTTTGCACTGCAGTGCCCTTCTAGTTAATGGTTTAGACCTGAATATGCAACTCTTGAGCGCTGACTATTGATGTCTGTGGACTTCTGTTGTGCAAGAGCAAACAAACAAAAGAAAACTGCACAAATTTGGAGCAAACATCAGTAAGGTACAGCAACATAAGATGTAACATTCTGTTGATAAGTTCACAAGGTAGGCCACAAGTTATCTGTCTAATGCGGGGGACGATGTAATGTCTGCCACGCCTCCTAAGGTGTGTTAAGGCCTATTACACAGCTGTAAAAACAAGGGAAACATTCCTGTGGCATTGAAGGTTTGAGCTTTGTATGTCAGTCTTAGAGACAGAGTAATGAGAAAAATAAAATGAGTTATATAACAGCATTTTTAAAGGGCCCCTAAACCAGCCAGAGGTCAAAATGTAGTTGTCACAGTTCTGAACGAGTCTACAATGAATACATAGCCGTGAGAATTTTTCGAAATGGTTCCGTAATAGTGGAGTTACACACGTTTGATGATCGAAACGCTGCGATTCCTCGTTTCACTCTTTCCTTCACTACCCTCCACTCGTCTGCTGGTCTCCTCTTCCAAAGCCGCTTTGCCCTCCTCGCCGAGTGCCCCTCCCAATCTCACATGACATACCGTCATCGCTGACGCACTCTTCGAAACAGTGGGCACTTCCAGTTTCCACGACTCCGTGAATTCCGTGCTTCTCGGCTAACCGCTGTTGTGGCCGTGACTTCCCTTGCTCGTACGAATTGTGCTGGTATGGACCCTGTGTTGTGCGCATGCCTTCAAAGGATCGCCAACATGATGGACGCGTATGGTAACACGTGTCGCGCTTTTCATCTTTCCAGTCTGCACTTTTGCAGCCAAGCACTGATGCATGAAAGCCATCCCAAAACACTGTCGCATTCAGTCCGCACAGCTTATCAGACCGCTAGGCGTGACTGTGCTGGTACGCTAGCGATTTGGCAGTTGCGTTACGGGCTGCAGTTTTTGCCCGCGTGTGCGTGCTTGCGAATCGACAAGACGAAGAACAGCAAGGAGTGTGGGCAGCTGCTTGCAGACTAACCGGAAGTTGTAGGTTCTTGTTCGACCAATCGCAGCATCGCCTGCTTACCACATCACAGATTCTGCGCGCTGACGTCACACACGTCACTAGGCAGACTGGAAGTGCCCCAAGAGGAGCTGTAATTGTTTCTTGAAATTTGTGGTGTGCCCGCTGCTTGTAGCGTTGCCACATGTGGCCTCGTTGATCGTGACGGCATTCTGCACACGATGTGCATGTTTACTTGAAATGTTCGAAAAAATATCGGAGGTGGTTTAGAGGCCCTTTAATTGAAACAGCGTCAAGCAATTTTCTTATCGACTACAAAAATGCCGTTCTCATCACAGTTCCAGTCACACTGTCTTACCACTGACGAACAACAGCACTCTTAATTGGTGCAGTGTCAAGAAATTTTCTTATCGATTACAAAAATGCCGTTCTTGTCACAGTTCTAGTCACACTATCTTATCACTGGCGAACAACAGCACTCTTAATTGGCGCAATGTCAAGAAATTTTCTTATCAACTACAAAAATGCTGCTCTTATCACAGTTCCAGTCACATTATCTTACCACTGACGAAGAACAGCACTCTTTGGCGCAGTGTCAAGAAATTTTCTTATCGTCTACAAAAATGCCGTTCTTATCACAGTTCGAGTCACACTACCTTACCACTGACGAACAGCAGCACTCTTAATTGGTGCATTGTCAAGAAATTTTCTCATCGACTACAAAAATGCCGTCCTTATCACAGTTCCAGTCACACTATCTTATCACTGACGAACAACAGCACTCTTAATTGGCGCAATGTCGAAAAATTTTCTTATCGACTACAAAAATGCTGGTGTTATCACAGTTCCAGTCACGTTATCTTATCACTGACGAAGAATAGCACTATTTGGCGCAGTGGCAAGAAATTTTCTTATCGTCTACAAAAATGTCGTTCTTATCACAGTTTCCATCACACTGTCTTACCACTGACGAACAGCAGCACTCTTAGTTGGTGCATTCTCAAGAAATTTTCTTATCGACTACAAAAATGCGGTTCTTATCACAGTTCCAGTCGCACTATCTTATCACTGTCGAAGAACAGCACTCTTAATTGGCGCAGTGTAAAGAAATTTTCTTATCGACTACAATCATTCTTAACACAGTTACGGGTGCACCATCTCATCAACGATGGACAACAGCATTCATAATTGGCACAGTGTCAAGCAGGTAGTCTTATTGACTATGAACAGTGGCATTCTCACCACAATTGGAAGCATGCAGTCTTAACGACGAAAGATAGCTTTCTTGACTGGCACGGTGTCAAGCAATATGTTTTATTGACTAGAAACAATGGCATTCTTATCGCTGTTCTAGGCACACTGTTTTATCACTGACGAACAACAGCATTCCTAATTGACACAGTGTCAGGCAATTTTCTTATCAACTGCAAGAATTCCATTCATATAAAGGTGCCAAGCAGCCCCGCCACAGTGGTCTAGTGGTTATGGCGCTCGATCGCTGACCCGAAGGTCGCGGGATCGAATCCCGGCCGCGGCGGCTGCATTTTCGATGGAGGCGAAAATGTTTGAGGCCCGTGTACTTAGATTTAGGTGCACGTTAAAGAACCCCAGGTGGTCGAAATTTCCGGAGCCCTCCACTACGGCGTCTCTCATAATCATGTCGTGGTTTTGGGACGTTAAACCCCAGATATTATTATTATTATAAAGGTGCCAAGCACTCCGTCTTATCAACTACAAACATCTGCATTCTCAACTGTTTCCCTACCGAGCTTTTTTGGCTGAAAACGATACAAAAATACAGATTTTTTTATTTGCCTATATGATTCAAAGTGTCTTGAAACATCTAAAAAAATTATTCAATTGCGTTCTATTTGCATATGATACACGCTAAATATATATTTTTTTAAATATGCAAATGATTGGCTTCACTGCACTGCACCATGGAAAGTGCCCTAACCTCTCCAGTCTTTGGGGATGAAAATGTTTCTTTGAAACCTAAAAACAAAGAGCAGATACAAGTGAGTTTGTGAAAACAAACCTTGGACATGCCGATGGGGCTTCGCTTACACTCTGACGGCGTCCACTACTGCTTCATCGAGACGCAATCGTTGTCTGAATCCGGTGATTTAGAGATATTTCACA
>NW_023616043.1:0-20248 GCF_013339695.2 Rhipicephalus sanguineus
AACCATTCAAAATAAACGCTGTTCCAAGCAGCAACGAGGAGGTGCCCGGGAACGCACGCTTGGGCCATGCTCGCTGGTGTGTCTCAATTATCTATATCGGAGAATTTTAGCGTGCACAGCATTCCGGTATACGCAAAGGGGTCTATGGAATATCGGCATAGCGAATGCACTCCAGCGGAGAAATAGAATACGATAGGTTTCTACAATAACAATTCTGTGCTTGCAGGTTCTTCTTTGCACCGCCAGATGGCCCCACCTATCCGGCCTCTCACGGTTACGGCTGCAGTAACCCGGTATTACGCTAGCGCAAGGAAGTCCACGGACGAACTAACATTTACTAATAACGCTACATACGTGTTACTTGTTAGCGATGATATTTATCTATAGGCTGCTCCACTTTGATAGCTTGTGGCCGTGTTGGCGTGTACCGTACGTGTAATGAAACGCCACGTACTTTCCGCTTTTTCCGCGCCTCGACGAGCAGGTCCGTACTACGCAGCGGTTCCCCGACATGCTGGCACGTAGTCGCTCCGATTGATCGCACTCGCGCTGAGGATCACACGAGAAATCAGTCGATACGACACGATGAATCGCAGGCACGGATCGGGACAGCAAGAAGAGCCACTGGCTGGGAGTGAGAGCGTCGCCTCGGGTCGGCGCCGCAATAAATACACTCAGATCCTCGACGTCATTGTTACTAGCGTATCGTCACTCAGGATGGTATGGTCGGAATGTATCACACCTGTTACGTAGCACTACCCTACTGAAACGTTCCGTATGCCAGTCCAATAATTCCGTATGTTTCCGTACAAATCTTACGGAAATATATGAAAAATATATGGAAAATATACGGAAAACATGTGGATTCCGTATGGAAACATCTGGAATTATTGGACTGACATACGGAACGTTTCAGTAGGGTAGTGTCGATGTCGCAGCGTGATCAATCTTTCATTGAGTTTTCGTACGCTGTTTGCCCTCGAAATAAAATTACTTCCACGCGACGGACGCCATTCAGATTTGGCCAAGGAGACCTATGCTTACCGAGCAGTCGAATGAAGGGCACATCTCGACTTTGCAATTTGATGTCAGTGCTGCTTTAAGCCTTGAAATTGCGCTTGCGCTACTTCTGAGGTTCTGTTTAACTGTCCTATTTAATTATTTGAAAATTTTTTTTAAATCCGGAGCATTTCTTAGCCGCACCTGCGGCGTCGGCCGCCGTCCACACCCCCACTGCGCATGCTCGGCTCGTCTCGTGCCGGCAGCAAGCCTATCCTCTCCCTCCCTCGCATGCTCGGCTCGTCTCGTGCCGGCAGCAGGCCTCCCCTCTCCCTCCCTCCCTTTCTCCTCTCCGTCCCTCCCTCCTCTCGATCGAACGCGGGCGGTGTGTATATAAGCGGCGGAGCGCGTGTTCGGAATTCAGTCAAGGGCGTCTTTACTTGGCTTTCGCTTGACTTGACGCTTTGCTTGAATCGAGTAGATGCGATGGAAGCAACAGCGCCGTTAATCAGCGTCCCACCACTCGCTGAAGGCAACGTGACCCCACCCTCACCGTCGTCGGCGTCAATAACAGCAAGCAACGCAGAAGACAAAGCTGCGAAGAGACGAGCATACGACGCTGAACGCAAGCGTTTGAAGCGAGCTGAGGACCCGGAACTTAGTGCACGAGAAACTGCTGCGAGACGGCGACGCCGGGCTGCGGATCCTTCACTCGGGGAACGAGAAGTAGCTGCGAAACGGCAACGCTGGGCTGTGGATTCTGAACGTCGTGCCCGAGAAGCAGCAACCGTTCGTGAACGTCGAGCAGCGGATCCATCACTCGGGCAGCGCGACGCTTTTGCGAAACCCAATTACGCAACATTCACGCGATACCCCGACCCCTTTGCGACGCATTTACTCAAGTTCCCCCCGTGGGAAGATGTGGGCGACATTTTTAGTTTTACTGTAAGCTACGGATTTTCAAAAACAACGAAAATCTTCAAAGTTCGCAATTTTTTATTTAGCCAACTCTCACCCTCCTTAGCCAATCAGAATATTAGTATGGTTTTCAAGGTGTATTTTAGCACAAAAATGTTTAGAGCGCAAATAGACTTCAAATCTTCCCGAAAAAAATTGTGAAATAAGAGGGAATATGAGATTTGTCGCTTATTTGACCGTATTTTTTGTATTGATGTGGTCCAAGCAAAGATTACCGTGATGCAGCGTTTGATAGAACACTTCATCGCTAAACAATGAAAAAATGTCTAATAAAATCATTTTTTTTTGTTTTAAGAAACAAAATATTTTTTTATTTTGGCCCTCCGAACGCAAAGGTCTTGTCGCCTTGATGCCAGGGTTACAAGTAATGCATTCGCGTTACAATGTGAGCTTGCTTGACGGGCACAATTGGAAGCATGCAGCAATACTGATAGTCGGGCGAGGTGGTAGGTATTCGTGGTTAAATTTGTAGCGCGCACAGTTGACAGGGACATGAAAGAAGAGAGGCAAACGAGCACTAACTCACAACTGTTTATTTTTGAAAATGACTGAACATAAAGCACCACGAACTCGCACAGAGCAGAACAAAGCGAGCCATCTTGCATGGATACAGATTACAAAGGATCAAGGAAAATTCAGGAAGGTCAAATCTTTATCGGTAAGAGCCACCGGTGGCTGACTGATACATTTGTCGGCGCCCCATTTCATACGGAACGCTTTCATAACCTCACGTATTAGTTTATCAGTCTGCACAACTAGTGTACACAAGAAAAAGTGTATACAGTGTGCGTTATTCCTTTCGCTATGGGTGTACTAGTTGTACAGACAGTGCTGTAGCGCAATGTGCCATCCATTCAGTAAACTTCTCTCCGGCGTCCATGCTTCCTGTTAGGACCCGCCAAGCAAGCTATTGCAACGCGAATTCATTCGTGACAAGACTTTCGAGCACCCACGAGCAGCCGACATACATCTAGCATGTTCCGGTGCGTTCGGAGGGCCAAATTCAAGAATTATTTTGTTTCTGAAAACAAAAAAATATTTGATTAGGCATTCTTAATTACTTATAATGAACACTTCTATCAAACGACGATTTTTACTTGGACAGCATAAGTACAACAAATATGGTCAAATACGGTTGCAATTAGCAGTGTGCTCTCTGTTCTCACAATTTTTTTTCGGGACTATTTTAAGTCTATTTTACCCCTAAATACTTTTGTGCGAAAATGCACCTTCTTAAAAGCGATAGCAATATTCATATTGGTTAGGGAGGGCGCGAGTTAGCTTAAGAAAGAACAGCGAACTTTGAAGATTTTTATTGTTTTTGAAAATTCCTAGCTGACAGTAAAACGCAAAAATTTCGAAATTATTAAATAGGACAGCTAAACAGAACCTCAGTAGCAGCGCAAGCGCAAATGCGAAACTTAACACCCAAAAATATATTTTATACACGTTTTTCGGTTAGGCACAGTTTAACAAAACACAAGCGAACTTTGCGAAGGCGCCATGGTCGTGAAAATAATTTTATATAATTATTTTTGGCCAGAATACTGTATGTGATATTGGAAAAATGCACAAACCTTATCAGCAAAGTATGCGATGAGCGAGCGCCACGGCTGACACAATTGGCCCTGTAGGGTTTCGACGGCGATGGAGTTGCGGCAACGTCAAACGACATTTCTGCGAGCTTTGGAAAGAAGCCGCAAGGAGTGCTACTGCACCAGCGACCGGTTGCAAGATTGCCCTGCTTTCGTTGTCTTCCCTCGTGTCGTTACCAGCTGCAATGATTTCTCGCCAGATCGCATTAACAGCGTAGCAAAATCACGTGTATTCTTTGTAAAAAAAAATCACTGCTCATCCACGGGGTGAATGATGATAAGTGGGCGAAGCTCCGGAGGTTCATGACTCTTCCGTGAAAATTCGCCCATTACATCATCATGAAAGACGTGAGACCAGGCGTCGCCGTGCACCTCCTGCTTCGCGGGCTCGAACGTCGGGATCCGTTTCTCGGCGTTTCCATGCAGCTTCGGCTTCGTGGGCTCTCACCTCCGGGTTCTGTCTGCGAGCGCGCGTTGCAGCCGCTTTCCGTGCCCTCCGCTCCGCCGCCTTGTCTTCCATATGGCGCAGCGACTCTGAGCGAAAGAGGAAGCGCGCCAAGAGCGAGCGCATTTTATATCTCTCACCACTAGCGGTCTCCCATCGCACTGCATCGAAACATCTCGAATGATCGCCTCCATCCAATGACCTAGTGATCGCTCATCACACTATGCGCTCCCATACATCTGAATGGAGCGAGCGCCGCAGCGCCATCTCGTATTTTAATTCAACTATGCTGCGCTAGCGCCATCTAGTGATATCCCGTCACACTAGCCTTTACTATGTATCTCTATGGAGCGAGCGCCACCAACGCCATTGTAGTGATCTCTTCACGAGCTAGACGAGGCGGCTACGACGGAGGAGGGACTGACCCACGGCGTAAGGAGCTTCGCCCCTAAAAATTACAACTACTCTAATCAAATGAAACAATTTTGATTCTTATCAAGGAAACGGGTACCTGCAAACACGTTGGCAGTAAATATCAAGGATGCTGGCAACTGTGCACGTTTGTTTTGGCACGCGTTTTCTCTATGCGCTGACTGTCAAATACACTGCAAGTTGTCGTGGCTTTCATCGAAATTGCGCTACCATGTCAATCACGTTGTCCTTCCAGTAACGGATGAGTATAGATGCATCACGTTCAGTTCATTAGAACTTATTGCGGATAAGTCCCGCAACTGTTTGCATGTGCTGGCCGCGCCACCGGCAGGGACGATGAAGCACCCACCTCACTCACTGCTATGACTTTTGGTAATCTTGACGCAGAATGAAGCACCCACCGAAATAAGAACGGAACGAGATGCACAGATGTAAACACGGCGGCGCGCACGGAGATAGTCATTCAAAATGGCAGCAGGAAGGTCTTTCGCGAGATCTCATGTGGCGAATAGGTTCACTCTGGCGGGCGCAAATAGTTTTTGTTAAAACTTTATGTATGGTTCATGCAACGAAGACACATTTATTATTGCTGAAATATATTATTTGTTTGGCTGCGGCAATTTAGAGTCCAGACTTTGTTTCGTGACTAGAAATCACTGAGGACGAGAGTACTCCGTTCCGTGATATGGCTGAACTCCCTTCGCAAAAAACTGCTCTTCTGTTGCTTGGTGTAGGAGAAACCGTGTGACACGAAGCGCATCACTCTCTACTGAAAGACGAAGGAGATGAAAGGAGTTCTTGGGTATCCATATCAAAGGGGTATTTGGTGCCAGTGCCGTAGACTTAGTTTAGTAGACGCGGCTTTGACACTTCAGCTTCAATAAATGAAATGGCGTGGGAAGAAGTCTACTCATGTTCGCTTTTGTTTGGTGTGAAAAATACCCCGTTCATCTTTAGATGTCTCCAATAATTGGTACTCTGTTGCCCTTCTTTATGCGTACATGCATGATCATTTCTCTCGCGTATCGTAGAACCGGGAGACCATGTGCGAGTCATTATGAACTTGGTTTTTTATGCGTACATTATGACTTCGTCCGGTCTTGCTTCAGTTCTCACGAATGTCGACGGATCGCCACATTCGCGCAGCCATTCTGCCATATGAGTAGTTTTCTTTCTTCTGCGGCGTCGATCCACATCGATCGTCGCATCTGCAGAAAGCGATAACAGGTTTCCTTCTGTATTAAAAAAACAGCAACAACAAAACGTCTTATACTGTATCGTACATCATAAACGCTTGAACTTTGACATTTTCGAGTACATTGAGCACAGCGATGCGAGACGAAAGTAATCTTCAGTCCTTTTTTTTCTATTCCCGATATTCTACGCTATTTCTGTGCACTTTCAAGCCCGCTCATTGTAAATACTTTTTTGTTTTGCTGAGGCGTGTGCATAAACTCTCATTTTGCTGGAACGCGGCTGGGTTACAGCGCTGAAAACTACTAGCGTTTCAGCGGGGCTGTGCCTGGAACTTTGGCGTTGACGCGGTGTTTGGAAATGTCAGATGACTTCAGCGACCTTTGGCGTGAGTATTCACTTCATCGCACGCTCTATATCTTGACTCTATGTTTGAGTGAAATTGTGATTGATAGCACTTCGAAGGAAAGAAGTAGGAGAATAAACATTTATTCTGAGCGAGTGGAGCGTGCGCCCTAAGTGGGCGGCCTCCTTATTCCAGGTAGCCGCGGGCCACGCCATCTCTCGAGGCCACTCTATCAAATTGCGCTTGATAGTACAGGTCGGGTCTCATAGCTTGATCCCCACTGCTCTTCGATTATATCTTTATTGCTTACGCTGGCAGGTTTCCTTCCGTATCCCCATACCAGTGGCGCAGGCAGAACATTTGTTTTGGAGGGGGGGAGGGGGCACGTTCTTGATCCGAGGTGGGGTCCGGGCAGCGAAGTTTGGTACAGTGTTATTTGGTGCTCTGTATTCCATGGCAGAAAAACATTTCGGGGCCACGGACCCGGTGTGCCATCCCCTGGCTACGCCACTGCCCCATACTATATGGTACAGGGTGTCTGCAACATCAGAGTACGTGCATATGTAGGGGCGCTCTGTCGGTGAAATTCGGTGCATTAGCTCACCGTGAACGTAGGCATTGGTGTGCAAGTTCCTGAGGTTTACTGCCTCTTCCTGAGTTAGGCTAGGGTGAGGTGGTGCATAAGTTCTTCTCCCTAGCTTATAGTGTCTCCTAATGACACTGTACGTTCAGTGAACGTCGTCATTCATGCTTAGCGCGCCCTTTGGGAAGGCCCGGTGCATATGAGCTCGGGCGAAAGCGTCGGTGCATATGAGCTCGGGCGAAAACATCTTCCTACATGGTGGGTTGGATGCATGTTTCTTGGAATGCGGGCCGCACAGATTTACTTTTGAATGCTCTCACGGAGTTTCTGTTTTTGGTCAGAGTTTCAAAGCTTTAGCTGATCCTAATCTTCGAAATAATCCCCGGATTGTTTCAGTAAACTAGCTACCCTCGAGTTGGTAAACTTTGTGTAATTCGACGAGCTACCTTGCGTTTGGATCGCAAATATTAACAAAGGAACAAATGATTACATGTAATCAATAAAATTAGCCCAATTATGAACACCTGGGTTAGCTCGTATACTGCACCGACTGGACACTTAGACATACTTTAGAACTAAAGCTGGAAATATGGCAGTGGGCTGCTGTACTTTATCGCCAGATTTTTTGTTTGGAAGAAAAAATTGTGAAATCCTGGATCTGTTTTGAAAATGGTTGCCTTACTATTTGGGAACTGTGGGAATATTATTCGATTTGCATTCGCGTTCTTTTGAGAAATGCACTCGCATTCGCTTGACATGAGAAATGTGGCCGAGTTCACCACTTATGTCCGAATGTTTACTTATTTTTAGCAAGATTTAGGTCAGAAATGATCCATAATAACTGGCGCATGCAACAGTAGCAAAATATTATCTAAATCCCTCTTCACAATTGGGAAACAATTATTGAAGGGATCGCATGAAGTCGTCCGTGACGTTATCATGACGTCACAGATAGGAAACATTAGTGATGTCTTCATCATGTCACTATGACGTCACATGATGGCGTCACCACGTGACATCCTAGCTCGGTAAGAGCTGGGCGGATCCCGAAATCAGTGTCAAAACACCACGTGAGGTGCAGAAAGCTTAAGGTATGGGGAGTTCGGGTAATCAATACAATCGATTAAGAAGAAAAAGAAGGTGGATTTTACCTTCGAGTCGTCTTAAGCGAAGGCATAAGGGTCCGTCTGACATTATGACCGTAGTTTTCCGAACGTGCGCATGCGCCTCAAGCCATCTTCCGAAGTACGCGCAATATTGCCAAAACTAACGTAGCCGACACATTCTTGGCGAAGTGTATGTGTGATTATTCATCGTGAATTTTGTTATTCTTATGTTGAATTTGTGTTTGTTTAATTTATTCGTCTTAATACTTTTAATTTTTCATATGAGTTTAATTGTTCAACTTGAAACTTTCTGCCTTGAGTGTAATGACTGAGCTTTTTTTTTTCTGAGGCTGGTGAACTTCGGTGTCGTGGTGATTGAGGTTAAACTTTGCAATTGCCGTCTCTTGCAGTGTCCATGGACGCCCGGCCCGTCCTCATCCCAATCATGTCGTCGGTAGTCTGCTTTCCTATCGTGGCCTTTGCTGTCATCTGTGCTCTACGGTACCGGGCGCAGAGGATGCGCCGAAAGGAGCGCCTTGCCAGGCTTCGTGGGGCAGGGTATGTGTGCAGAATCATCCCAAGGCGTAAACCAGAGATCGGCTGGAATATATTTATTATGCGTTTTCAGTCCGTGTTGCTGGTAAACGTACGCCGTGTGTAATATGTTGCTTTGCATCGCGCTCCGACTAGAGTGCGTTATTTGTCAGCCCAGTTTTCAAAATGAAAAGTAATTAATTCTTGTTCACTGCGCCAATTTTCTTAATTGATATAGCGTTCACCTCAGTATTCTATAATATACACACTCCAGTGCTACTGAAGGCGGAAGAGAAAACGTTGCGGTTCCTCTTTATTTATTTATTTATTTATTAAATGATTTCTCTTTATTTATTCTTATTTTTTTATTTACGTATTTATTTATACCCTCAGAGCTTACAAGAAGCATTATAGAGGGGAAGGGTTAAGATACATCGATACATGCAAAAAATATGTATAATAAAAAGAAATGTAAAGAAAAAAAAACAATATTATAAGGGAAGCAAAACTAAATAGTGTAGAAGCACGAATGGTAACGGGCGAAAATATATTTATATGTCAGCTAACGAAAATAGACCCAAGATAAAAATAAGGCATGGCATGGCATGGCATGGCATGGCATGGCATAGTGGGGGCCTGCAAGGAAACTGATGCCCATTACACCCCGGTGATGTGGTACTCGCGTCAGCATAACCATTATTGTAAAGTACTGTTGCATGCATTTAGTTAGTGCAGCGCCAATATAGGTGAGTGGAAACGGGGGGCGGGTGGAGCGAAGAAGTTTGCATAGGCACGCGATGGTCCCTGGCTATTTCAGCAATAGCCGTTTTATGATTTGTGACAAATTATGGCGTTTTGGTATGGCTATTCATGTAGCGACTGCTCGCATACAAAAGGTGTGCGCGCGCATCTTCTAAGTGAGGATGAAGATGTAAATTACAGAACACGTTCGTGGTTAAAACATAGCGCGTCTCTGATCATGTTGTGGAGCAATGAAGCCTGTCTACAATATCAAGCATTGTGTGTCTTCTGATTTAACATAATTTTATGTTTCACAAAATTTTCGCTGTGTCTGCCTGCTCCACCATGGTATCCGAGAGACGCGTTTATCACGGTAATATGCAGCCTCATTCATGTCTTCAATTGCATTTTTCCTTTCCGGCTCTTAAAAATATCGGCTACTCCAATGAGGTAGGAAGTGGAGACTCCACGCACGCTGCAATCTGCAAGGGCTTTGAGATAAAGGAGCATATTTTTTACTGACGTTTCCAATCAAGCGACTGCTTTCAAACGTTTGGTATAGGTTGTACAATAATTTAATAATCCACGAAGCATCAGCGCCCCAGACCAAACAGTACTTATAAAAGCAATCAAGGTTCCAGGCAGGCTACGGTAAGAATTTTTTCGCGGCTGATTTAGATACCGCCAGGGGACGTAAAGACCCCGTGTTAAATTAAACGGGCTGTAAGACTTCCGCCTCCAAGGGCGTTTCTGCGAAGTACAGCAGTTATTGCTCGAAGATGCGGTTCTTGGATGCAGGGTGGCTGCGTTTGGAACAAGAAGCGCGTGGAGGAAACAGGCAGTGGCTACAGTCGAATGAGCACCGAGAAACTTGCGGAATATATCAACGCCGTCGTAAACCACTCCGGGGAAAAGAGGCGTACACTCTCCACTCGCCTGCGCGCTAGTTCTATGTTCCGCTGCCGTGCGTTGCCTTGCTTGCGACGACCACCGGCACTACGTTAACCGCTAGTGCTCGGTTGGCCACCACAGTGAGTAGGACATAAATTAGAGCTCTCGTCCTGTGAGCAGCGCGCTGCCTGAGCATTTTGCTCTGCCAAGCGGTCTACGCGACGCCAGTGCTTTATCGTGAGGTGAAAAGTTGCGCCACTTATCAGTGTCGCCACGGTGTCGCCGTGGAATAGGCGCGCCACAAGGGTCGTGGTAACTCGGCCCCCCGCATAATAAAAGCAACGGAAACATAATACTGTCTGCTGCGTGCGCAGCGCTAGGGGAACTAGATAGAGCAAGCGACTATATACAGTGATTAGGGGAGTAATCAACGACACGAGCGTGAGTCGCTTTACTATAGCGTTCCATGAACTGTGCGGTTTCGAATAGCGCCCTTTCAGCCTAACAGTTTTAACTATACATGCAGTACACCACAACTCGGGATGAAACGCAGCAACGAAAATTTCTGGATATTACAATAGTGGTATTCTCCCTACTAAACAATTCTAAGTTACTGAGCATGTTGGTTGCGCTTACGTGCCATCGCTGGACCTATACGATCCTAGGGTTGCCGCATAAGCTAGCGGAAACACTTTTACAGGCCATGTGAGCAAAGTATCAGCGATAGCTTGTCGTTTTCTTCGGCACCACTAAGGCCCGTATTCGAGAATACTTGTAACGGCGTAATTGTTTGTAAAATAATATTTTAGCGAATACTGATTCAAGACACAGCGTTACAAAACGGAGCCAGCCAATGAAGAAGTGCGTTTAGGAAAGGATAACTTTGCGGACACTGCCACTGCCCTTTCGGGCTCTAAAAGGTTGACAACGACGGCGCAAAGCCGGCACATAGTTTGGTTTTCCACCCAGCAGATGTCGCTATCAAGGGTGAACTTTCTTCTAAAAGACCTAACAGCTTTTTTATTCAATTCTGCTAATAACTCGATTCAACGCTCTAGAAACAAAAGCGATAATGGTACGCTACCCACCAAGGCGTTCTAGTAGGTATGGTGCTCGACTGCTGACCCTCAGGTCGCGGGATTGAATCCTGGCCGCGGCGGCCGCATTTTCGGCGGAGGCGAAAATGCTTGAGGCCCGTGTACTTACATTTAGGTGTATGTTAAAGAAACCGAGGTGGTCGAAATTTCCGAGTCCTCCACTACGGCGTTTCTCATATTCATATCTAGGTTTTAGGGCGTTAAACCCTAACAATTGTATTATTATAATAGTACGCTAAACGTTTGCATCTTGCCATGTGTCGGCTACCGTGATGATGTAACCGCTCTAGTTTCTCCCCGAAAATCATGATGACGAAGGGTTCGGTTCCTGGCCACAGTAGTCGTGTTTGAATGGGGGAGGAATGCAAATAACAAGTGTCTACACGTGCACCTTAAAGCAGCAAACTTAAGAACCCCTTATGGTGTAAACACTTCCCGAGTCCCTCGCTATGGCGTACCTCATAATGGTGTATTGGTTTAGACGCGCAAAATCACAATAATTTCTCACAGTGTCAGCAGTGGTGCCGCGGTGAGATAAGCGTGTGCACAAGTTTTTCAGAGTACCCCGTATCACAAAAAGTGAAAGTATGTAATATACAGCTGTAAAATACGCGCACTGGAGAAAATGCTCCACGTTCTACAAAGGCGTAGTAACATCAGAAAATGGGAATAGAAACCTAATAGATCTTGCCACTCGATTGCAGGATTCGCTATTCCAATCTGTCGAATATTCATTGAAGTATGGTTGATTGGAAAAATTCATCAATACCTTGGAGCAGCGAATGAGTTCGTCCTATCCAAGTGCATACTGGCGCACACGTTATCTTACGCATTGTTATTTCTCGATCCCGTTTCCTGCCTAGCAGTAATTAAACAAGAATATTCTGTTTAGTCACCATGCTTTTGAAGAAAGAGCGTTCTCTCTCTGTTCATATTGCTTTCTAGCAGGAAATTTAGGGTTGTTAGAGAGATTTCTCCTCTGAAGTGTGGCGGCTGTCATGACGAGGCACTCCTTAAGGCAGAGGACTGGTAACTCTTGCCCAGTTGTTTAATAAGAATGCCTTGAGTTCAGACAGTCCACATACACATTTGTTGTGACAACTTGGTTATTGAAACCTATTATTTAGCCGCTTTCAGAGCATTAACATTAAAAAAATATAATTGTGAGGCTGTCAACTCCTCACGTCTTCAATCAACCCAACAGTATACGTGCGTCTGGTCGTCGTCATCATCGCGAGCCTGTCTTACGTCCACTGTAGATCTCTCCCAACGACCTCTAACCTAGACTGTCCTGTACGAGTTAATTCCTGTTTAATGCTGCAAACTTTCTTAATTTCAACACAGTACCTAATCCACTGCGGCCCTCGGTCGCGACTCCAGTTTCTTAGTATCCAGTTCGGTGCTTCAATTCTAGTTTTTGTTGTTCACAAAGCCCACACAGGCTCCAGCAGGAGTATTGTTTCAGGAGGGAATTATACAATGTATAGGATCGCATAAGTAGAAGTATTAAAACGCGATTATACGTGTTATGGTACACAAAACTACAAAATAACGTTATATAATTGTTAGCGAGATCACACGTGACACACAACTAATAAACAGAATGCAGAGATATTCATTTGTAAGGGTACATCACGCAACTACAACTAATTCTGAAATAGTTAGCGAACAGCGCGTATATGATTAATTGAAAGGTAGACGGTATTAGTCATGAAAAATGGTGGTCACTTCGTGACGAAACATTATAGGGTCGTGAATGTTGACAACATTGTCAAGAATACCATTCCATATCTCAAGTGCTACTGGTAAGGCTGATGAGTGGAATGCGTTGGTGCGTTCATAAATGCGTTTGAAGGAACAGTTATTATGCAAACGGCGAGACGTTCGTGCCGAATGGGAGAGAGGGAGGGTGGTTTCGTGCTTACAGATGCTATTATGTGAAATGAGCAGATCAAAGCGAAGATGTAATGTAAGCGATACTCGAATGTCGGCTGTAATCCTTAGCAACGAAGCGCGAGGCGCGGTTTTGAACATTCAAGAGCATTGATCAGATAAGCCTGGTGAGGTGACCAATATAACGAGGGAAATTCAAGTTGAGGACGAATGAAGGTTAGATGCGCTAGTGATTAGGCCGATGTCGGAGCGTCGTGAAGGTTACGTTTAAGGTAGCCAAGAGTGCGATATGCCTGTGCTGAAATTTTATCTTTATGCGTGGTCCATGATAGTGTGGGTGAAAGATGCACGCCAAGGTATTTGTGAGATGATGAGCATGCTACATTATAGTTATTAAGAGTATAGTTAAAGAGTGGAAAGGGTTTTTTGCAGGTGAAGGTCACCAGGATACACTTATCGGTATTAGGTGCCATCTGCCAGATTGAGCAACAATTATTTATGGGATGTAGGTCTTCTTGAAGCGTGGGATGATATGATGACGATGTTATTTTACGATGGATCACGTAATCATCGGCGAAGAGTCGCGTATATTAGAGGAGATGTGTATGGTAGGTCATTAAAGTAAATTAGTGGTAACAATTAAGCCTATTGAAAATCGTGGATTGGTGGATGCTGGATTTCTTGATGGATAAGGTGGAAACAATAGTGGACAAGGTGGAAATAATAGTGGATGTGGTGGAAGCTGTGGTGGTCATAATGGCTGATGATGGCGAGAGTGGAAAAAACGGTGGCAGATGGTGGTGGTGGTGGCGAGCTTCTTTTGGTGTTAGTGGAAAATGTTGGCTGATGGTGGCGAGCAACACATGTTTTGGTGGATGGCTTGGTGGACAAGCTGGATGGCGGTGGCATGATGGAAGTGCACGTCGCATTATGTGAAATCGCTGTCACTTCTAATGTTTTCCTGTTGAATGTGCAGAAAAATATGGTTACAGTTCAAAGAAGCAAACGCCAATGAATAAGCTTTCCAGCACACATTTTTTTTATTCATGCGGCGTCAGTAACCGCCTCAAGTTTTGTGGAGCACAGCAGCCGTGAATGTTTACATTTTACGCACGTACGTATCAGGTTTACATCGCGATGTGCTGCTGCATTGTGATGTTTACAAGTCTAGAAGTGTCGGTGTGGCCAGCGACAGTAACTGTATTACATCGCCGCGCAGTTGCCGAGAAGTAAATGAGCCCTTCCAGCTGGTAGACCAGAAAACAGCCGCCGCTTGTTACCGCCACGCTAGAAACGCAACTCTGGCAATTCTTGCACACTCACTTACCTCAGCGGCACTTTAAGGTAACTCTGAAAATGCATACGAAGCTAAAATGCACAAACTTTTACCTTCGTCCTGCGTCGAGATAAGCCCCTCCAAGTATGACTTCCACCATCATATTCTACCACCATGATTGCCACCAAAGGTTAGGCATAGCGTACCGACCGAATCCGTCTACCTGTTATCGGCACTTCTGGGTTTCAGGATACACGATTCCGATGAGTACGAATGACTTTACAGCACACCTGTGGCATCGGCTAACCTAAATGAAGCATTTTTTTCTTGTGTACGGTGTCCGCACAAGAAGCGATCAGCATAGATGCGACGCGCTTCCAGCAAACGCCTCCGGTTACCAACCGCCGCCGGTCGCACTCGCCGGCTCTTCTCTGACACGTATACGAGAACACAGACTTGTGAATTCGTACGCCTTACTGAACCATTATGATGGCATATTTTTCCCGCGAACTGCACTTGTTTTTTGCCCTGATGTTATGCAGTTGTAGCTAATGATACAGCGTCAGATCAGTGCGCTGGCCCGGCTGCGCTGTACGTTGCGCGAAAAACAAACATCACAATACTCAATCAATTGTACGCGCGTATTTATCGAATGAGATTTTAGAGTCGACATAAAGCCTCTGCACATGTCGCCCTTTAGAAAAGCGAGAAACAGCTATTATTCTTGGTAGTAACAGCCAGTAAACTACACCCGCTCCTCGGTCAACATGACGTTTTCTTTTTAGATTTACGTTGTGAACTGTAAAATTAAGTTAGCGCTGTTGCCAATATCGACGTGCCATTGGTTACCGGCAGCAGTTTGTTTGCGTTTAATAACTATGCAAATTTTAGTAGGATGTGAAGATCGCGTCTGTCTCCAGTATGAGACATACAAAGCTGAAGCCAAACGGTGCATTAGTACGTTGACTAGTCATTTTGCAGGACGCAAAGCAAGTGTCAACGTGGCGTAGCACTTCAGGAAAACGGCACACTGATTCGCATAAATATTCCCGTACAGATCTCAAAGGGCAGGAGGATGTACCAGAGTGGATTTCACGAGTGGAATTATTGTTGCGCATGCCAAAGTTTTCATTGTAGTCAGCTCAGTGCTGAAGGTTCATAATTTCACTTTGTAATTGCATAGCTCTACTTTTTTTTGTGAGTATGTAAATAGTCTTAATATGCAAGGCAATAAAGAAAAAAAAAGTCAGCGTGGCGTAGTGGTAGAGTACTCGGCTCGGAATCCGAAGGGCGAACGTTCGACACCCGGTGCCGGAAGTCTTTTTTTTTTTTTTTTTCGTACGGCTTTTTTTTTTCTTTTTTTGTACTAATGCTTTCTACATCGCCTATACAATTATTTATCTATGACAGCTAGGCACGATGGTTCCGACGCTGTAGAGCGGTTTTACGCTCCGTTATTCTTCAGAATCCATCATACGCCAGCATCCAGCATACACCATGTGCCACCATCTTCCAGCACCATAATCCACCATAATGGTGGATGGTGTAATCCACCATTCCACATGGTGGGTAAATTTTCAATAGCGAAGGCACCCAAAACACTACCCTGGGGGACGCAGAAAGTTACATCAGTTAGAATAGATGAGAAACAATTAGGAATGGTATGCTGCTCACGAAGTCAAAGAAAGTTTCTTAGCCAGGATAAAGCTAAAGAATCTAGATTTAGTGACGACAGTTTATATACTGGACGACAATGCGGAAGACGACCGAAAGCTATAGAGAAATCGATAAGATTGATAATAACAATTTTTGGGGCTTAACGTCCTAAAACCACGATATGATTATGAGAGAGGCCGTAGCGGAGGGCTTCGGAAATTTTCACCACCTGGAGTTCTTTAACGTGCACCTAAATCTAAGCACACGGCCCTCTAGCATTTCCGCCTCCATCGAAAATTAGAGAAATCGAGAAAGAGAGAGAGAAGAGGGAGAAAGGAAAGACAGGGAGGTTAACCAGAAGCAGTCTCCGGTTTGCTACCCTGCACGTGGGAAGGGGTAAGGGGATGTAAAAGAATGAAAGAGAAGAAGAAGAGTTTGTGACGACAGCAGCGACAAAATACAACAACAACAAAACGAAACAAAACAAAACGAAGTCATAACCGCAGTCCAAGTACTACACAGCACCATTTTCTTCCAGCAGTCACAGTTTCACATTGAGTCCGGTTGCGTGGAGAAACCTCAAAAACGCCCTCAGAGCGGCTTGCGCTGAAGACCGGGTAGGCCAGGGTCAATGTCAAGGTACTTATCCATGTGCATAGACAAATTATTGGTGAATTCTATTAGTTGAGCGTCACATGAAAAATGTTTGTTCTGATAAAAATATTGTAAGCTTCTAGGTGGTGAGCGATGTGAGAGGCAATGACATGTTCAAGAAATTTGCACGGGACACTGCTTAGAGATATGGGGCGAGAATTGCTAACGCTACATCTGTTGACTATGTGTTGACCATGTGTCTAATGACCATATGTCCTCGTCATGGCGCTACCTGCACACGTTGACATTGTTTTTTTGCTTTATTATTGTGCTACTAGTAGCTGATACGACTCGTTTCGCTAATACAAGCTCTCCTGATGACTGGGCGTTCCGTCATAGATGCCATATATGAAAATGTCAGACATAAGTTACCTTGTGGTAACATAGTCGACTGCACGTGAAATTTATAAATACTTTTTTTAAATAGAAATAAGAATATTTTACATTAAACTCGACAATGTGAGATCGTGTTGCAAAATATCGACATACGATTTCTTAAAGAGAATTTGCTGTGTCAGCGCCAACGACGGTGTTTTTTTATCGCTGAAGTTGTTCTTAAAAAACGGCGGCGTTGTCCTATTCCTTTGCACGGGATTGCCCAATCTGCGCTCAAAATGGATTTTCGATCGGTACCCAGAGATAGCATCTCCGTAGGAGCCACGCGGCGCATAGGCGATGGCGATGTTTTAAATGTCGGTTTACAATTCAGCCATCAAAAATCGGCTTGCTTCTGGATACGTTAGAGTTGTGTCAGCGAAATATGAAACATCTAAATGTCATTTTCCGTAGCGATGTCGTATATCGAGATATATTGCTTTACAGCAGAGCAGTTACGCGGACTTTTACAACCGGTTATGATAGGCAACAGTAAAACTGTGGGACTACGATCGTATATGAAATGCCAAACGAAGCACAGCCATCAATGCAACCTCCGTAGTGGACCTCTTGTATCCTGTTTTTTCTTGCTGGAATGAAACTATGGAATATTCTAAAGGAAATATTACCTTGTGCATATTTTATGGAATATCGAATAAGATCACGCAGTTCTTTTCGCCAGAATGTAGCCGCATACAAGCAGAATGTAGCCGGCAGCGGCAATGAAAGCTGATGCCTTGCTGAGGAATGCCTCCTCAGTGGCGACCACATCGCCCGTACGGTCAAGGCATCAGCAATTATAAAACGATGACGTCGGTAAGAACAGTCACGGCAAACGCGCGTCTATAGTTTCAATGAAATGGTTGTGCATATATTATGCAAATATTCTTATATTATGCAAATACTATATGCATATATTATGCAAATATTCTTAAATATATACTAGTTTGATTTCATTATTCGACCCTTTATTTTTCTGTATATGGTGGGTGACAAGAGTGTCACTTCTTCTGACACTTTTGGGCCACAATAAAGTTCTCACTCACTCACTCAAGAAGGAAGGTCGTAGGTTCTCCTGCGTGCTATTCACCGGATATCCATAGTAAGGATGCTGAATGGAAAAGGCAAACGGAAAAAGAAACATGGCTACATCCACAAATATACGGGTTGTCATATTGTGACTTTCGAAATTCCCGAAAGAATGTTTCACTACTATTCAGTAAACAGTCAGGAGGTTACAGATATAGGCGACGTGTCCCAACACGCAGGTTGGCGCCGCTGAAGAGTAGCCTCTGACGTGTTCCCCAGAGTCGTGTTTGTAAGCGAATAGGCAGGTCTGTCAGCACTACCTGTGCTGTCTTTGGAACATCTCAAGGCTTAGGTCTTTAGGCGGCGTGCTCAGGAATGATCGCCTCCCGTCGCCATCGCTCGCCGTGGTGGCTGCAGGAGAGGGCTGCTTCATCGTTACAGATGTGCCGTGCTTGCGGACCGAAACACATTACTTGATTCGCATGACGACCGACTTTCTATCTTTCGCACAGCGGTGGTATCTCGGGACCCGTAGCTGGTGCCCTACGACGTGCGATGAAAGCGATGATAAATGTGACACATTCAGAATGAATATGGCTCCCCAGCGACAACCCAGCGCTCCTAAGTGTCGCCGGCTGACATGCAGGCAGAGTGTCGCATTAAAATCACCAAGCAGTGCCCTGGTTAAGTGTTCTGCTGTCTACGCACTGGCGCAATTACCTAACAAGAACTGCAGCAGTTACCTGAGCGTGACAAATCAACGCTTCAAACTTAAGTTCTGTTGTTCCTCTATTAAACAGAGTATTGTTCCAACGTGAAAGCCTCGGCGAGCTGGCTGTGTATATGAGGAAGGTGCGCGCATTGCGAAATCCTCTCGAAAAAGAAAAAGAGAAAGAAAAAAAAGAACAAAACGACAGGAGAGAGTGATTGGATTGTCGTACACTCTTCTCATTCCATTCTGCCTTTTTTTTTTGCAATATGGAGATTGCGCCGGTGCACGTTACTATAACGATGTAAAAAGTGTAGGTGTTTGTAGTAGTGAAGTTTACTACTGTTGTCGATTTTCGCACTCGTTTTCATTACAACACGCAGTAAGGTAACAAGCCACATGGATGGCTAAAGGGCAAGAGGGATTCCGTCCTACTATTTCGCCGTCCATGTGGTTCCTTGCGCTACTGCGTGAAATATATCCCATCGAGTAGTGCATTAGTCTGGCTTTTCTTTTACATGTTTTCGCTTGAGTATGCACATAGCAGAAGCCGGGCGTTATAAAGTATGTGCTCGTTTTACACTTTATAAGGTTTTCGCTTTGCAGTACATCTCGTAATTGCGTCTGGAGATGTCCAACATTGGCACTTATCTCCCGCAGCCCTTTCCATGACCAACTTTCTACGAAACGCTTACAGGGGAAAGCAAAATGTAAAAGCAGCTTCAAATGCCCCTTTTCTTGCGCTGAGTTTCTTTACGAGGATGATTAGAGCGGACACCGTCGCGCTCTGCTTATCTTTAGGCTGTTCCCCACTAGTGCTTCTATGTAGGCATTCGGCGAATCAAACGTTATTGGCCCCGTGCTGCAAGTGATGTTAGTGCGCGACCCGTTAACAAAACCCCGCGAATGAGCCCCTGCGGATGAATGAAATCAGGACGAACGAGCGTTTAGTCGATCGAACAACCACAGTTACCCGATGCACGAGCTGGTTCAGCACATCCCGCGCGCAATTCCCGAGAGCACCGTTTCACCAACGTTCGCTCCAAACCAAGGACGCGCACGTCGCCTTTGTCGGCGGAGCGCAGGTGGACAGTTTGGACGGTGTTTGCTGCTGCCATCTGCCGCTAGCAGGCAGAAAATGAATGCTTGTCCCTTAAATCAAGAGGCGGCGCTAGCAGCGCTGATGTTGAGGTGCGCGCGCGAAAACCAGGGCGCAAAAGAGAAGGCGCTTTGTCCGTGGAAACTGTTGACACCTATATAGATCGTTTATATGATCGTGTCAAAAATAATGCGGCATAACTTGCGCTTTCGTTGTGTTCAGCGGAGGTCTAATATGGGTCGCTGAATTCTCATTGCGGTTGCGAGGGCAGAGAGGGAGCTCTCCCCACTTGCGAAACTCGCATCGAGTGTGTTGGTTCATGTGCGCGAAAAGAAAGTTAACACTTCTTCTCCGAGGATTAGTAAGATACATTTAAAAGATAGCGAATTTGCGTTACATGTGGGCACATAAGCATCCAACCTTGAGGTGAACTTCTTCTTGGCCTAGATAGTATTGCTTAGTGTATGATATTCTGCCGCTAGTGAAAACAACACGCACAAGAAATACACGAACACGACAACATGGACAGCGACATGGTTGCGTTCGTGTCTTTCTTGTGTGTGTTGTTTTCACTAGCGGCAGAATGTCAAACAGCACCCTAAGGTTTTTATTTTAC
>NW_023616044.1:0-30853 GCF_013339695.2 Rhipicephalus sanguineus
TCGGGCCGTGAGTCGAATCTGAGTGAGTCCGGTTGAGGAAAATATTGGTGAGGCTGAGTCCGAGTGAGTCCTAAGCAGAAAATATATTCTTGTGTGAGTTTGAGTGAGCTCCACCTGTTATTGCCGGCCTATTGTCCTATCTACTCATCTTCAGCATACTACCAGCCTTATATATATCGGCTTACGTTTATACTGAGTCTATTCGCAATATCTCAACGCAAGCGTTCATGCGCACATCCATATTTATGATCAGAGTCGCGAGTTAGGCGGGGAGAGGGAGGGTGCCATGACCTCCCCCCGCAAGATCCTTCGCAAGAAGTTCGTGATAAAAATATCTCATTTGAGTCGCGTATTCATAAAAAATGCCCTAATGGAATTGAAAACCACTGATAACTTGTATACGAAGGTACAAGGTCAAATCATAGAGCGCCAATTATGTGAGATATAGGCGTTAAAGAGCATTGACACCATGATTGAAAAAAAGCTAATTTTACGCTAATAGACTCATGAGGTCGACTCACTCAGGCTCACTGATACTAAGATCAAGCCGTGAGTCAGTCTGAGCGAGTCCGGCTGAGTATATGTTGGTGGAACTTAGTCCGAGTGAGTCCGGTTGAGACAAAGTTTAGTGAGTCTGAGTCGGAGGTCGGAGTGAGTCCGGTTGAGGAAAAGTTTGGTGAGTGAGTCCGAGTGAGCCTTCACGGCAAAATTATTTCTTGAGTGAGCCAGTGAGCTCCTATTTTTTCGCCGACCTATGTAATCACCGCACACAATAAGAATATTCTAAAATTGTAAGCTACAAAAAAGTCCTAACATTTCAATGTCTGACATTATCGAAATAGGTGGATTCATGTCTGGATGCTATAAGATGTAAAAATATTTCTTTTTCTAAAGTGGTGTGCCAAAGGGCAAAACACGCGTTACAAGTGGCATTTGTCCAGTCGTCAGTTTTATTGTCCTCTTAGCACTTATGTATATTCCCGCTTCGTCAAATCGGTAGGGACTTGTCCTGAATGTACTTGTTTTGGGGAGGTGTAGTCGGAACCTCGACGATGCCCATACAGATCAGCAGACAAATGAAATTCACCATCTATGCGGCCGTGACCATTCCCAAGAACCATCATCTTCGGCATAAGACTGCTTCTACAGAATTTGCAACCACGCACCACTCATTTTTATTAACACACCAGTGTTTCTTACCTCCGCCGGTAAAGAAAATGCCCAACACGCCGATTGTCCTTGTGACACATATCGCTTCGCTGCGCAACACTACTCTGAGGTCACGGCTGGGCAGCCCTTCTTGGGCTGAACCTTACTTTCTACTTGTTGAAGGTTATGTCACCAAATTTGCCATATACTGTTGAGAAACTACAAATAAATTATATAGTAGCGTCATCCTCACGAGTTTCAATCTACGTAAAAAATTGATGTGCCGAAAATCGTAACGTACTGATCGACACCTGGCAACGATCCGGCCTCGTTCGACGGTTTTTTTTGTACCTTCAACTATATTTCCATGAATTGACACATCTCTGAGTCACTTCTGCTACAAACAGCAGAAAAAATGGCTGTGGACGCAACAGAATTGTCCAGGAACAACTACGACCGGTAAAACTGAGAGCTGGGCGGAGTGGTATGAATTCATGTTGAAAACTTTTTAGCGCGCACAAAAGACGGAGGACACAGAAAGAAGGTACAAAACGAGCCTTTGCGCTCGTTTGTACCTTCTTCTGTGTCCTCCGTCTTTGTGCGCGCTAAAAGTTTCAACATGAAATTACGAACGGGTATTGCTACCGTTTCATCTGCCATTTTCGCGAACATACCAGGCGAGCCGCTATCTTTCATTCGCTGTTAAAAATCGCTGCCGCTCGGGGAAAAAAAACTAACAATACAGGAAACGAAAGGGGGCTTAGGGGCCCTCGGAACACTATTCAACCCCCATTTTTACTTGCGGGTTGCGTAGACTGATGGCTGGGGATAATTTAGCATGTCTAAGCACCGATATCAATTATTTAGTATTTTTCACGCGTTGAAGTCGCTACATCGCTGCTGACCGCATCAGCGCGTAGCGGCGTTTGCCAGAACTATTGCGGGCGAAATCACGAAGATGAGTGCTGGCTATGATTGGATAATGTAACGTTAGAAGTAATGACGGCGTTGCATCAAAGTGAGATTACTATTGTGTTTCGTTTTTCTTTTCTGTGCTTTTTCAATCAACTCCAAATAGCCGCCGTCGCAACAAAAAATATCGCTACAACCACAAAAGTACGACAGAGGCGGGTTGCCATTTCGCCTCTGGTTTCTTTTTTCTTTTTTTGCCTGCGCCGGTCGGATCTCCATATGAAACGCTTGTCCCTCTTTCTTCTTTTTGCGTCTGTACGTTTGCGAGCTTCCTCTTTCCGCATGTGCGGTAGGCTCATGATTGTTGTTGAAACAGTGCAAGTAATAGTCTTCGTGAATTGTTGTCGCTGCACACAATTCGTCGGCTGCTCACCGAACAACCCGCGTAGGCGTCAGGAGCAGGTTGTATTGGCCAATGTTAGGGCCACGATGTGTACGCTCAAGTACAGTTGGCTTAGTTGTCTTTAACAGTGGAAACAAGCATATTTGTGCAAATTATTTCGTTATTATTACTTCTCATCATTCGAAGCATTATTTCAGCGCAAACATTTTCAATTAATCTCATTTTGCCTCAAGCGTTGCGTGAAATTGCACAAGTGAAATTATATTGCCACCCCCCCCCAAAAAAAAAAAAAAAAGCTTACCCCCTCCACGGTCGAAATAATATATACTTGCCTGAAATAAATGCAGAATGTATGACAGTGAATAGCCGCAAATGAGCGTTGCCTGGCCGTGCTTTTGTCATCGTTGGCAAGTGCTCAGGACGCGTGCGGCCCGAGGTAGGCACTGCCAAGTCTACGACATCGGCCCGACGCCGTTGGCCAACCAGCTGCCGATGGTCGGCAAACAGCCGGCCAGTTGCAAAAAAACGACATCGGCCCTACCGAACTTGCCGAAGTCGGGCCGGTCATATTTGAACGGCCACGGATGTCGGGCCTACCATTTGTCGAGCCCGTTTTGTCCATTGGGTAGTGACTGGAAAAGACGACGCCTTGTTGTTAGTGATTGAGAAGGAAAAAGAAAAAGGCACTTATTTCTGCAACCCACGACGCCTTCCGTGCCGTGTGTCGAGCATAGGGGGATACAATGCTGGCGAGCGTGTGCGAGAGTGAAGGGGGATACAATAGTCGGGAGCATGAGCGGGAGAGCGAGAGCGAAGGGGAATACAATGCCTCAATGACTCCCCCTCGCCACTGGCGCGGGCAACACATCGCGCGCGCAGGTTTACTATTTTAGCCTCTGTGGTGGCATATGGTGGCAACTTCCTCAACTACGTCAATGTCCCCAGTTCCTGGCCATGCTTAATCATAAAGAATAAATAAGGAAACATGATGCCGATTTCTGCTGTCTATTTTGCACCTTATGACACTATGCATATCACAGTCACACATGTTAGTTGGCTATACTCGTACAAGCATTTAAATGAGGAACACCTTCACTTCTTAATTGGAAATCACAAACCATTTTTTCGCGCTTTCAATATTACTATGCTGGAAAATGTTGTTGTTTTGACGAGTTTTATTAAAATAATGCTAAAATTGAACTATTCTACTTTTTGCAGTCGCTGGGCAGAACAGCAAGTGTTAAGCAAGTGTTATTGGACTCGCTTAAAATGAATAATTCACTATTTTCAACAGTAGTCGCGCAAAAGTAGAGCAAAGGTCAAATGAGTATCTTAAAATAGTTGTGGAGTCTCGTGACACTTCGTTGTGGGTCACTTGACCCCCGTCGGAGTGTGACCGGCAAGAGTCGTCTGACTCCCTCATAAGTGGTAACGTCATCCTTCGGATAAGAGTCATTCCACTCTTGCTTGAGGGTCAGGGGACTCACCTAGAGCGAGCCGACTCTCACCCACCAAGAGAGTCACCGTGACTATTTAATAAGAGTCGTATACGTGGGACAATAGTTATTGTGGGGTAAATAGAAGAAAAACATAAATGAACAAGTCAGAACTCTCCCAAAAGAGTCATGCATACTCCTTTTTCTTAGAGTGTAGTGCAGCTTCCGCATACGCCAACGCTGTTTCTCCGCCGCCGACTGCTTCGAGTGCGATAGCACCGACTAATGAAACTGCTGCGTTAAGCGCTGCAGAAAGGCAACTACGTCGACAGGCGAATGTCGTGCCTTGGTGGAGCGAGACAGAACCCAGCGGGACGTAGAACGCCTCCGCGCATTCGCGGCTCAAGCTAAGAACCTCTGCCTCCCGCTATGCTGAAGCGCAGTGTGGTAGTGTATGCATGAGCACAGGCGTAGGTTGCCTATAACTCGGGAGCGCACACCGTGCTGTTTCTCTCATTAATTGACGACGCTTTTGATAAGCGCATATCGAGTACCGGTGTTTGTTATGTGCTTGTTGATATCATCTTTGGTGGAATTCACGATACGCTGTGTCCAGGTATATGTTGCCGCGAGTCTTATATTTCATGAGTGTAAGCTTCACCCACAAAGACTGTGGGCAACGCGCTGCGCAGGCCTCGCCGTGATGTGTAGGAAGCTTCGCGATTGTTTTGGAACAATCTGTTAAGATTGCGCGCCGCACGAGAATGTTCCAGCGTTGTCGAGAGATAACGCCGCCAACAGTGATATCGCTGGAAAGTTCGATAGCGCCTGTATAAAAGCCGACGCACTTGACTGCTTGTCAGTTGATCGACGGTCGACGCTCTGTTCGCCGCTATGAGTGAATACAGTGTGTATTGCTGTAAATTACCTTACCGTTTCTCGGCCACAAGTTCGGCCAAATAAACAGTTTCATCTCGGGCGTGCTGACTGCTGTCTTCGTCGACGTCACGACCACGTGACATCTGGTGGAGGTGCTGCTTCATGATCCGGACGCCACCACGGAGCGCTGACCCAAGCCCAAGCCGCGAAGAAGGCGACTCTAAGGACAACCTGGATCCTCGAACCAGCCGCCGGCAGAAGGGACTACAACCAGAGTACGGACTCCTTCCCGAAAACGCCAGGCAGCCGAAGACCGTCACATCGTCCGCCGAGACGATGACAGACCCCCTGCCACCTACAACGGTCGTGATGCAGCCACCCAGGGAGCCGCCGACGTTCCGTGGTTCGCCATGTGAAGACCCCGAGACCTGGCTCGAGACTTTCGAAAGGGCCTCAACATTTAATAACTGGAACTGCGAGGACAAGCTGCGCCACGTATACTTCTACCTAGAAGACGCCGCGAGGACGTGGTTCGAGAACCGAGAATCCGCCCTGCAAACATGGGATCTCTTTCGGACGACGTTCCTAAGCACGTTCACGAGCGTGGTCCGCAAGGAACGGGCCGCGGCTATGCTGGAGACCCGTGTGCAGCTGCCCAACGAAAATATTGCCATCTACACGGAAGAGATGAATCGCCTGTTTCGACACGCCGACCCAAGTATGCCCGAAGAGAAGAAAGTCAGGTTCCTCATGCGGGGTGTCAAACAGGAACTCTTCGCTGGATTGATAAGGAACCCGCCGAAGACGGTCGCTGAATTTGCATCGGAGGCTTCCACGATCGAGAAAACGCTTGAGATGCGAACGCGGCAATACAACCGCAGCTTCTCGGCTACAAGCTACGCCGACGTTCAAGCCCTAGGACCCGCCGACCTGCGTGAGACGATTCGAGCAATCGTGCAAGAGGAGTTGCGAAAAATTCTACCTTCGTCGCAACCTCAAGTGGAGTCCATCGCCGACGTCGTGCGCCAGGAGATCCAGCATTCACTCGGCGCGCCTCAGCTAGCAGAGCCGCAGCCGCAAGCTATTAGCTATGCTGCTGCAGCCCGCCGTCATGCTCCTCCTCCACGCCCCCGCCAAGACGCCACACCGCCGCAGTACCGTCGCCAGATGCCGCCGCCGCCACCGACGTCCTACCGACCACCTGTCGGCCAGCGCAACACCCCGAGGAAGACCGATGTCTGGCGTGCCCCCGACAACCGCCCGCTCTGCTACCACTGCGGAGAGGCCGGCCACACGTACCGCCGCTGCCAGTACCGACAGATGGGACTACGCGGATTCGCCATCAACGCGCCGCGCCCGCAGCCAGGCGAACGGCCGCGCGACATCGACGACTACCTCACCGGAACACAGTGGCAAGAACGACGACCTTCCCGCTCGCCGTCGCCCGGCCGCTACATGTCACCGCGCCGACGGCCGTACACTGGGCCAAACCGGGGCCGGTCGCCTAGCCCGTATCCGGAAAACAAAGGGCAGCAACCGATGGAGGTGCGGTTGCTGTACGACGAACTACCGAAGATCCTCCGCCGCCAAAGCTGCCACAACGGTTAAATAACGATCATGGGCGTTCGTCGTCGCGATGGAGGTGTGCCACTAGGCGTCAATGTGGGTGCTGCTAGTTCAAATGGTGCTACAGCTACCAAACACCAATATACATTGTACAAGCTCTCATATATTACTACACAATAAGCACTACTTCTGTGAAGAAACTTTTCACTTTCGCGTTATACCGCCGCGGCGGCCGCGTTTTCGACGGAGGCGAAAATGCTTGAGGCCCGTGTTCTTAGATTAAGGTGCATGTTAAAGAACTCCAGGTGGCAGAAATTTCCGCAGCCCTTCACTACGGTTTCCCTCTTAATCATATCATGGTTTTCGGACGTTAAACCGGAACAATTATTTAAAGAATACATTCGTGTTATACTGATTCCTATGACGGATACATCAGCCATGTTTTTTTCATCCTAACCAACATCGTTTTCGTCGAGGCCACTTTGTTAAACCCACTTCGCCCTCTTCCTGCACGAAATTCACCTTCGCAATACTATTCCCGTTGGTTTTTGTAGCGTTAGCTACACTTGCCTAGTCGGAGCCGATTTCGCGTGGATCCTCATGAGCCGCGCTGCGCATGCGCGAGGGTCAGTGATGTCACACAGCTGGCTCACCGGAGCCGGCATCTCACGCGCTCTCCGCCACCGCCGCATGCGGCTTGCCGCTGCTGGTCTACGCGTTCGGGAGGCGTGGCGTCGTAGCCGCGGCAGACACACTGGCGCCGGCGCGCGCGCAGACTCCGCCACCGCCGCGCGCGACTCGCCGCTGCTGGTCTGCGCATTCGAGAGGAGTGACGTCGTAGCCATGGCATACACACTGGCGCCGGGCGCGCGCGCAGCTATTCGCCTTCGCTGTGCAGTCGCCGTCTACGCTGCGCTGGAGCCGCTTGATAGCGCCTCAGACTGGCATTTGTAGGTGGGTAACGCCATGGAGAAGGAGAGCGCAAATGCTGCTCAATGGCGCAGAAGAGCCGAGAAGCTTGTCTCATCGGATCCAGAAGTTGTTGCCTGGCAATAGCGGTTCAGCGTACGAAGAATGAACAGAAGAAGGCTAATAATCCTAGACAATCTGGAAAGCTAAGAATATTCAGCTGAACCTTTGCTAACGCTACGTATATCCTGGCATAGCCGAGCTAAGCTACTGCAAACTTGGATTTCGAAAAGCCTTTCGATAAAGTTTGTCATCTACACTTATAGCTCAAACTTCCATGCCCGCACTGAGATCCAACTGTGTTCAACTGTGTTCGCGAATTGTTTACTGATCGCCGGCAGTTGGTTGTTGCTAACTCCAGCAGACATCCTGTCCCCTCGTGTCTACTCTATCACTCCGCCAGATAGGGTACTAGCCCCCTCCTCTTTCATATGAGCGATATACCACTTAAAATTGATCATAATGATAGCCTTTGTGCTCATGACTGCGTCTTGTATCACCATGTACCTAATTCGTCCGTCTTGCAGATGGATCTTAATAAAACTCACGAATGGTGTGACAAGTGGTTAATGGCGCTGAATATTAACATGACCTTTGTAATTCCTTTACATCGACGTAATGGTTGCATCACAAACTCTTACGCCATTTAGAATTACACTGTAGCCGCAATTAACACTACGAAGTATATAGGCATCCAACTTCCTGTAATCAAACATTGGCCAAACACATTATTAACGTCGCGAATTCTGCCAATTGAATCCTGGGTTCTATTCTTCGCAACCTAGGCGTCACGCCTATAGCCCATGTGTGACCGGTGACCCGAACGCGCAGAACGAAAATTTAAATGTACTGGCTAGTTGCACCATCTAGCACATTCTTTAAAGGGGCCCTCTAACACTCTTCAACCCGCCATTCTTTACTCGGGGATTGCGTAGACTGAAGTACGGATGAACTAGTGCAGCAAGAACGGCAGCGATGGCGGCACGCAGTACGAAGTTATTCAATTTAGAAAATTCAAAATACAAGAAAAAAATGCCTACCCTCAACTCGATTTTCGCGGGGTCACGTGACCACATTTCCTCTCTGCTGTGACCTCGGATGGAGCTCCAATGAAATGGGCTGAAAGCTCTTACGTACGGGAAGCTCGCACACCATTGTTGCTTGTCCTTTCCAACGTATTGTTGACCGTTGCCATAGTAACAAATGTGGTTCCTGAAACCGGACTTGTCAGAACTTGAGCGGGCGCTACTGCTTCGAAGCGAGGGTGGTGAAGCTTTGTCTGCTGTTCCTTACAATGACATTCTATGTCATTCCCTCCACTCATTCTGAGAAGGGAATTTGTGGAGCGGCATGGGCGGTTAAACACCGTCGCTGGCTCTCAGCAATAAAGAATGCATATTCTTAGAAAGAAATCTGCGCACGGAACCGTTTGCCTAGGTGTGACACGTGTGGGTTGCGTAAGCATGGGACGTGTTAAAGTTAGTGACGTTTTGGGAGGCCCGCTTCAGTTATTTTTTGCGTGTTGCGCATCCTCATGCGCAGCTTGGGATTTCCTGTTTTCTGTCAATAAATGCTCAGCTGAAGTTTGCGCTCCGTCCTGTCTGTCGTCTATACCTTGTCTGTGGTTTTTATTGCGCTATTCAGTCATGTCTGCAGTTAATACGCACCAACTAGCCCAACTCACGTCTCTCATTATCACCTTATCATTTGCAGATGCCGTTTTTCATGGTGCTCACGCTGAACAGGAGCGACAACCTAGCAAGCCACAAGTCTGACGCCTCCAGCCGTCACTACTTTTTCATTTATTCATCCCCAGGGTTTCGAGACACTAGAGCTACTGTATATGCTACCTTTAGGTAGCATAGTTGCCACATTTGTCTTCCGAACGCCGCTAGCAACCATGCATTGCGGAGAAGCTGCCGCTTGGGCGAAGTTTTGTGTTTCTCTACGCCGCCGCTGCAGCGAAATGGACTGACACCAGACGTCGACAGTTAAGTTAACCACCGGTCTTCGACAGGCCAAACATGTCGATCGGCGACACGGTAGGAATGTCTCCTGCAAAAACGGAAAGCGGTTTCGCCACATAGCTGTGGTTGCTTGCCAGACCTATGCGCAACTATGCTACCCAAAGGTAGCATATACAGTAACTCTACGAGACACATACATGTCGCGCCATCTCACGGCGGCCGCCGGGCGCTCCGCCGTAACTGAATGGGAAGCACACGAAAACAAATCATATCTCACGAACAAGACACGATATCGGAAACGACTCGCGGGTTTAGATACTAGGAAACCACTAGAACATTTTAGGCGTAATTTTAATAACCTACCACAAAGCGCCTTCCTTCCCAGGTCATTTGAAAATATTACCACGCAGCCTATGAGAGCTGCCTTCAATTTAGACCCACTTTGGCCTCTTTAAACTTCGATTGCAAAGCTTAGAAAAGAGATTTCAAAAACGACTCCCGGCTTTATATTGGCCGAGAATCGCTCTTTCGAGTGATATTGCCACGCCCGCTTCTGCTTTTATTTTGATGTGTTCGAGTTTGACCAGCAAGGACGGTTATCAGCGCTCGACGCTGGCCCCGAAGCAGTGTTCGAGAAGCTTCACGATTCTGGTAGATCGTTTTGTTAAGATTGCGCGCCGCACGCGAATGTTCCAGCGTTGTCGAGAGATAACGCCGCCACCAGCGATATTGCTGGAAAGTTCCATAGCACCTGTATAAAAGCCGACGCGCTTGACCGCTTCTCAGTTGATCGACGGACGACGCCCTCTTCGCCGCTATCATTGTACAGCGTGTATTGCTGTAGTTCTAGTTCTGATTTTTCGGCCACAAGTTCGGCCAAATAAACAGTTTCATCCTGCAAACGCCGACTGCTGTCTTCGTCGACGTCACGACCACGTGACATCTGGTGGAGGTGCTGCTTCATGATCCGGACGCCACCGCGGAGCGCTGACCCAAGCCCAAGCCGCGACGAGGACGACGGCAAGGAAATCCCGGATCGTCGAACAAGCCGCAGGCAGAAGGGACTGCAGCCAGAGCACGGGCTCCTTCCCGAAAAACCCAGGCAGCCGCAGGTCTCAACATCGACCACAGCGACGATGACCGACCACGTGCAACCTGCGCCAATCCTTTTTCGCCAGCCCAAGGAGCCGCCAACCTTCCGCGGATCGTCCTTCGAAGACCCGGAAAGCTGGCTCGAAGCCTACGACCGAGTCGCCCTTTTCAATTCCTGGACCAGTGAAGACAAGCTACAGCATGTCTTCTTCGCCTTGGAGGACGCAGCTAGAACATGGTTCGAGAACCAAGAGCGAACCCTGACAACATGGGACATTTTTCGCAGCAGGTTCCTGGCAACATTCACCAGCGTTGTCCGCAAGGAGAGGGCCGAGGCTCTGCTCGAAACCCGCGTGCAGCTGCCAAACGAAAACGTGGCACTCTTCACAGAAGAAATGACGAGACTGTTCCGCCACGCAGACCCTGAGATGCCCGAGGAGAAGAAAGTTCGCTTCCTCATGCGAGGAATCAAGCAGGAGCTGTTCGCGGGACTAATCAGAAACCCACCCAAGACCATCCAAGAATTCCTCGCGGAGGCAACAACAATCGAGAAGACGCTCGAGATGCGCACTCGGCAGTACAATCGCCGCGCATTCCAAGACAGCGCAGCAGTTCACGCCCTCGGCTCCGACGACTTGCGCGAAACAATACGAGCCATCGTGCGAGAGGAGTTGCGAAAGCTCGCACCTTTTACACAGCCCGAAGTGACGTCGATTGCGGACGTTGTACGCGAGGAAATCCAACAATCACTGGGTGTTCCTCAACCGGCACCGCCGCAGCTGCAAGCAATGAGCTATGCTGCTGCAGCCCGACGCAACGCCCCCCCTCCTCGCCCACGTCAAGACGCCGCGCCGCCCCAGCAGTTACGCCGCCAGGCGCCACCGCCGCCACCACCGACGTCATACCGCCCGCCAGCCGGTCAGCGATACGCGCCGAGGAAGACCGACGTTTGGCGCGCCCCCGACCATCGTCCACTCTGCTACCACTGCGGAGAAGCCGGCCACACCTACCGCCGCTGCCATTATCGACAGATGGGACTGCGTGGGTTCGCCGTCGACGCGCCGCGTCCACAGCAGGGGGAACGACCACGTGACATCGCCGACTACCTGGCAGGAGCGCAGTGGACCCCCCGAGGGACCTTCCCGATCGCCGTCGCCAGGCCGCTACGCCTCTCCCCAACGCCGACCATACACTGGCCCAACCCGGGGCCGGTCACCTAGCCCGCATCCGGAAAACTAAGGGCAGCAACCGATGGAGGTGCGGTTGCTGTACGACGAAATACCGAAGACCCTCCGCCGCCGACGCCGCCGCCACGACGAAGGCTCCAGGACACGACGCGAACCCCTGACGACGAAACCTCGCGGACCGAAGTAGACCTGACGACGCAACGTGGAAGCAGCGGAACAAACCGACGTAGCCGTGACCCGACGCCACGACCTAACTGCAACGCAAGACGACGAACTAGCGACCTCGACGTTCTTATCGACGGCCACAGCGTCACAGCCCTCGTCGACACCGGAGCCGACTATTCTGTCATCAGTGGACCGTTCGCCACGAAGCTGAAGAAAGTTAGGACAGCCTGGGAAGGCCCCGAAATCCGGACAGCTGGAGGTCACCTCGTAACCCCGGAGGGAATCTGCACAGCGAGACTCAACATTAACAACCGGATTTATCCCGCGAAGTTCGTAATCCTGCCGCGTTGCTCGAGAGATGTCATCCTTGGTATGGACTTCTTAGGCCTTCATGGTGCAATCATCGACCTGAGGTCTAAGTCAATAACACTGTCCACGGAAAAGGCACTGCCGCCGCACACTCCGCCAAGAAAGCACGCCTTGAATGTGCTGGAAGACCAGGTCACCATTCCCCCTCGCTCCAGCGTCATCATTTCCGTCGGCACTCGGAAATCAGCAGACCTGGAAGGCGTTGTTGAAGGCGACCAGCACCACTTGATTAACCGCAAGATTTGCGTCGCAAGAGGAGTAGCAGAGCTGCGGGCAGGGAAAGCAACAGTTATGCTCACGAATTTCAGCAACGAGTACAAGCACGTGAGCAAAGGCACGACGGTCGCCTACATTGAAGAAATCGTAGAAGCCAGCAATGCTTTCGGCCTCACCGATTCTCCCGAGCCTACTACGACGAATAAAGCACCGCAACCAGCTTTCGACATCAATCCCAGCCTTCAGAAGCACAAACAAGAACAGCTCAAAACCCTGCTCTTGCAATACAAGGACTGCTTTTCGTCGTCGTCAAGAATTCGGCAGACTCCCGTGGCAAAACATCGCATCATAACAGAGGAAAGCGCCAGACCACTCCGTCAGAGCCCGTACAGAGTTTCGACGCGAGAACGCGAGGCCGTGAAGAAACAGGTCGACGAAATGCTACGCGACGACATCATCCAGCCGTCGAAGAGTCCGTGGGCATCCCCGGTGGTGCTAGTGAAGAAGAAGGATGGGACTCTACGTTTTTGCGTCGATTATCGTCGCCTGAACAAAGTCACGAAGAAGGACGTGTATCCCCTTCCCCGGATAGACGACACCCTGGATCGATTACACAACGCAAAGTACTTTTCGTCGATGGACCTCAAGACCGGTTACTGGCAAATAGAAGTCGACGAGAGAGACCGAGAAAAGACTGCTTTTATAACACCAGACGGCCTGTTCGAGTTCAAGGAACATGCCCTTTGGTCTTTGCTCGGCACCTGCGACTTTTCAACGGGTTATGGATACAGTACTGGCCGGCTTGAAGTGGCAGACGTGTCTCGTGTACTTGGACGACGTCGTTGTGTTTTCCTCAAACTTCGACGAACACCTTCGGCGCCTTGAAGGTTGTACTTCAAGCAATCAAGACCTCCGGACTCACCTTGAAGCCTGAAAAGTGCCGCTTCGCGTACGAGGAGCTCTTGTTCTTGGGTCACGTAATCAGTAAGGATGGTGTTCGCCCGGACCCGCGGAAAACAGCTGCCATCGCGACTTCCCGACGCCCACCGACAAGAAGGCCGTACGCCGTTTTCTCGGCTTGTGCGCCTATTACAGACGTTTCGTCAAGGAATTTTCACGGATCGCCGAGCCACTGACGCAACTCACGAAGGCCGACGTCGAATTCAGGTGGGAAACGTCGCAAGTTCAAGCATTTCAAGAACTGAAACGACGCCTGCAGACGCCTCCCATACTTGCGCATTTCGACGAATACGCCGATACGGAAATCCACACCGACGCAAGCAGCGTAGGACTCGGCGCCGTCCTTGTGCAAAAGACCGACGGATTCGAAAGGGTCATCAGTTATGCTAGCCGGTCGCTATCAAAGGCAGAAATCAACTACTCCACAACAGAAAAGGAGTGCCTGGCCATCATCTGGGCTACATCGAAGTTTCGCCCCTACCTCTACGGCCGGCCCTTCAAAGTTGTGAGCGACCACCACGCCTTGTGTTGGCTAGCTAACTTGAAGGACCCTTCAGGTCGCCTCGCACGGTGGAGCCTACGACTTCAAGAATTTGACATAACCGTCGTTTACAAGTCCGGAAGAAAACACTCCGACGCTGACTGCCTGTCCCGTGCCCCCGTCGACCCACCGCCGCAGGACGACACGGAGGATGACTGCTTCTTGGGAACCATAAGTGCCGAAGACTTCGCCGAACGACAGCGAGCGGACCCAGAACTCAGGGGCCTTGTGGAATACCTCGAGGGCAGGACCACCGTTGTTCCCAAGGTATTCACGCGAGGACTGACGTCGTTTTTCTTGCGCAACGGTGTTCTCCTTAAGAAGAACTTCTCGCCGCTTCGAGCCGATTCCCTTCTGGTAGTGCCCTCGACATTGCGATCAGAGGTCCTCCAGGCTCTGCATGACGACCCGACGTCTGGACACCTGGGTGTTTCTCGCACGCTTGCAAGAATACAGGAAAAGTACTACTGGCCGCGCCTTGTCGCCGATGTAACTCGCTACGTCAAGACCTGCCGGGACTGTCAGCGACGCAAGACACCGCCGACTAGGCCAGCCGGACTTCTGCAGCCTATCGAGCCACCTCGACGACCGTTCCAGCAAATTGGGATGGACTTACTGGGGCCGTTCCCGACGTCCAATACCGGAAACAAATGGATCGTCGTAGCTACCGACTACCTCACCCGCTACGCCGAGACAAGGGCCCTACCCTAGAGGCAGTGCCGCCGAGGTAGCGAAGTTCTTCGTTGAGAACATCCTCCTGCGTCATGGCGCCCCAGAGGTCCTCATTCACCGACAGAGGTACGGCGTTTACTGCTGACCTAACTCAGGCAATACTGAGATACAGCCAAACAAGCCACCGCCGGACCACAGCGTACCACCCACAGACCAATGGCCTCACCGAGCGGCTAAACAAGACCATCGCCGACATGCTGGCCATGTATGTCGACGTCGAACACAAGACGTGGGATGCCATCCTTCCGTATGTGACCTTCGCATACAACACGGCCATGCAAGAAACGACGCAAATGACGCCGTACAAGCTGGTCTACGGAAGGAGCCCGGCAACGACGCTCGACGCAATACTACCAACCGCCACCGACGAAGACGACCTCGACGTAGCCGCCTATTTGCAACGCGCCGAAGAAGCTCGACAGCTCGCCCGCTTGCGCATCAAGAACCAGCAGAGGGTCGACAGCCGTCACTATAATCTTCGACGACGCCATATGGAGTACCAACCCGGTGACCGTGTGTGGGTCTGGACGCCGATACGCCGACGTGGGCTCAGTGAAAAACTACTTCGGCGATACTTCGGGCCATACAAGGTGCTTCGACGTCACGGCGCTCTTGACTACGAGGTCGTCCCGGACGGCATTACGAACTCCCAGCGACGCCGCGCACGACCTGAAGTCGTCCATGTAGTGCGCCTTAAGCCGTTTTTTGCGCGTTAGCAACCCTGGAGACTCTACTTTTTCCTTTGTTATTGTAATTTATCTGTGTATGCACTTGTTTTTTCCTTCCCATGTTCTGTTGCAAGCATCGGGACGATGCTTTTTCAGAGGGGGGCAATGCCACGCCCGCTTCTGCTTTTATTTTGATGTGTTCGAGTTTGACCAGCAAGGACGGTTATCAACGCTCGACGCTGGCCCCGAAGCAGTGTTCGAGAAGCTTCACGATTCTGGTAGATCGTTTTGTTAAGATTGCGCGCCGCACGCGAATGTTCCAGCGTTGTCGAGAGATAACGCCGCCACCAGCGATATTGCTGGAAAGTTCCGTAGCACCTGTATAAAAGCCGACGCGCTTGACCGCCTTGTCAGTTGATCGACGGACGACGCCCTGTTCGCCGCTATCATTGTACAGCGTGTATTGCTGTAGTTCTAGTTCTCATTTTCCGGCCACAAGTTCGGCCAAATAAACACTTTCATCCTGCAAACGCCGACTGCTGCCTTCGTCGACGTCACGACCACGTGACAATATACATTAACAGTCAAATAGAAAGAAAAACAAACATGGTTCACTGGTGCCCCTATCTTATCGACCTGCTTCATCACTGAGCGCCACAGGCACGTGCTGTACATATCACCTTCGGTTCAAAAAATCTATTTCCTTCATTGACAGGGTTAGAGATGGCATGCTCACACAGTTATTAGATGCGAAGTATCTTATGGCGGAGTTCAATCCGGTGGTGGTGGTGGTGGGCGGCGTGACCACCCTTACTGCGCATGCGCATACCCTCTCCACTCACCCTCTCCGCCCCCTCTCCACTTCCCTCTCCCCCTTTTCTCTCTCTACTTTCTCTCTCCCCTCCCCTCTCCCCTCCCCTCTCCCATTACCCCTCTCCCTCTCCCATTACCCCTCTCCCCTCTCCCTCTGAAACGCGGGCTAGACATGCCGAAATTCTCTCCTGCGCAATGCCGCGATGAGCGCCAGCGAATGTGCGTCCCCTCCCCCTCTCTCTCCTCTGCTATGCTGCCCCCCTCTCGCACGCCTGCCGACAGCGTTGCCCGCTCGTCCTGTGAGAATTAACAGCCAGGCTAGAAAGAAGACAAGACGCGTGTAGCGCTCCTCTTCGCGTTGCACGACGCGAGGTCGGTAGCATGCCCAAAGAACGCCAACGGAACGCGATCGTGCAAGTGCTCCGGCTTCGCATCGCCACATGGTTTCCTTTAGCCGGAAATGGTGTACTTTTCTTAACACGTTCTATCTCTGCAGCTTCGAAAATTTCCCTATTCTATAATCTTTGTTTCTTGCTACAACTTTTGTTTCAGAAAAGATTGGTCTGCATCCACAATCTCTCCAATGGAGGCCTCTAATTGCTCTATTTACATTGTAGTTATGCTCCTTCAGTCCCTCCAACCAACTAGCCCAAGCCTCGACCATAGTAAGTCATTCATAAATAACAAAAATAAACGTGGTCCTAAAACTGACCCCTGGGGGACACCAGAAACAACCTCAGCACTTTTAGAAGAAACATTGTTTAAGGTGACGAACTGTCGTCTGTTAGAAAGGTAGGCGATAATCCAAGCAAGTGTCGGGTCGTTTTTTGTATAGTAGCTTAATTTATGAATTAATTTATTATGCAATACCTTGCCAAATGCCTTGGGGAAATTCACGAATATAGCGTCTGTTTGTCTTCTTTCATTAATCGGCTGTCCGAAATCATGCCACGGTTTCAACTAATTGCGTGCATATGTAGAAAATCCACGCGTAAAACCCTGTTGCACATCTACAAGTACTTTGTGCTCTTCTAAGAAACCTACTATATGTTTATGAATTATGTGTTCCAGAATTTTACATGTCGTAGAAGTTAGTGATACGGGTCGGTAGTTCTCGATGTATGATTTCTTGACTGAGTTGTGCAGAGGTTTGATTTCGGCTGTCCTCCAGTCATCTGGTAAGGAACGATCGCTTAATGATCTGGTGAACACAACATACAAGTATTTAGCACAGCGTTCCGCATAGCGCTTCAAAAACGCGTTTGGAACACCATCGGGGCACGGTGACATTTTAATATCAAGGTTTAAGAGCAAATTACACGCACCAGTCGAAGAAATAACAACATCAGACATACCAGGAAGCGATACAGAAAAATTGGGAATGCAACCATTGTCCTTTGTGAATACCGACTGCAAAAAACTGCTAAAAGCGGAACAGATGACAGTCTTACTTTTTGCACACTCGCCACCTTGAACTCAGTAGTGGCAGAAGATTTAGGCGCTATTTGGCGCCAGAATCTCTCTGGGGACGTTTGAATGAACGAAGGTAAGAGTGCTCCGTAATATATTTCTTTGTCAGAAATTTTCTTCTTCTTTACTTGTTCGGAAGCTTCTTCAACGAGAGATATTAACGCTACATTTGACCTTGATTTTGTTTTTAGCCTTTTGAGCCTTCGTTTCAATCGTAACGCCTCCCTGGAAATCCATGGGCTACGCTGCACGAATTTTTTCACAATATTTGGCACAAAACACTGTGTGAACTCAGAGACAGTATCTCTAAAGGAAAGCCATAAGTCATTCACAGTACAAGTACTGTTTTTAAAATCATCGAAGTAGAAATCGAGCATATCTATAATAGATTCGTCATCACCACAGGAAAAATTCGGAAACAAATGCATAACGTTCTGGCGGTAAAAGAGACGTTCAACAAACACAACAGGACATTTCTGTGGTCAGAAATGCCGTTAGTGACAATCGCAGGTTATCTGATAATGAATGGCACCACTTACAAAAATAAGTCTAATATTGACCCTACGGTTCCCTGCACTTTTGGGGTTTATCTACAATTTGCAAGAAGTCGAATGTGAACACGGCGTCCACAACTGTGTTGCCACCAGCATTCGACGAATGCGATGAGAAGTTCTACCAATCAACGTTAGGTAAATTGAAGTCCCGTGCCAATATTAAGCGATCGTCTGTTCTTACATGACACTGTAAGTACCCCCGTGGCTTTTCAAAGACCCGCTGCAGAAGAACTAGAAGAACTATAAAATGTCAAGGACAAAGCGGACATTGCTTATATGTGCTCTACAGAAGACACCTTCAAAGGATTGTGCATCGGGCATTCTAGAAAGTTTGTATTGACGATTTAAACAAATGGGCCACACCTGCACCTCTCCTGTCGCGGTCGCCGTGAAAGACCTTACAGCCTGGAGGCACGCATTCACTATCAAATATTTCACGGCTCCGCCAGGTCTCTGTGAGCATCGCAACGTCCGCATTATGGGAAAGCAGCATGCCCTCGAGTTCTACAGCTTTATTAAAACGCTACAGCAGTTTATGTTTAGGATCTTGAATACGTTGTCATTTTTTGGCTCTTCGAGAACTTATACCGCTGGTTTTTTGCACTATCTCACCCAAACATATCGCCGTTAATGCTTTGCTTATCAAAAAAATCGCCAGGCCTGCGCGGAAAGCGCAGCACAGTCACAGCGAAAGCTTGAAGAGCAGCATTTCTAGAGCTCGTTGTAAACTCTCTTGGTGCTACTAATAGAAGTAAAACTAGCAAGGTACCCATTACGTCATAAACCACATTATTTGTGAAGTTGGGAAGCACCTACAACGCCATTATTCATCATTCTGCGCAGAACGAGGTACCAGCTACACATCTGTAAGCCATTATGTGCACTTTTTGACGTGACGACTGATGAAGATGAAGAATTGTGGCTCAGCCCTATGTAAAGGCTGGAAGCTTTCAACGGCTCACCAGTTACATGATTCGCATTGTGTGATTGCCGGTCGCTATTTCGCTCTCCCACCATGCAATATACCATACGTTGACGTGAGAAAGAGAGAGAGAGAGGGGGGAAGAAATTTATTCAGACCCTGATGAAATGGATCATGCGCTTATGGGCTTCCTTGGCAACCAATACAAGTTCACTTGCGAGGAACCCACTACGCTATACATCATTGTAATTTTGAGAAGTAGGGAAGCAGGCACTGTGCCATTTTTCGTCATTCTACGGAGAGCCGTGGTACCTGCTAAAAGCATGTAAGGCATTATGCGCACTTTGTTGATGCTGTGCCTGATGACGATGAAGAATTATGGCGGAGACCTTTGTAATGGGTTGGAAGCATTCAACAACCTACTCGTTGCGCAATTCGCATTGTCTGACGCCTGGTACAGAATTCGCGTTGTGCGACGCTTGGTGGTTATTTTACTCTTCTACCGCACTATATTGCATGTGCTAATATGGTTCCTTCCCGACATAAAGCCTGTATAGGGTCTTTTTGCAAAGCAGTTCAAGCACCGGCATCGCTCAGAGGTTGAATAGTGGGCCTCATACGCAGAGGACCCAGGTTCGAACCTCGTTCCATCCTGGAATTTTTTCTATTTCGTTTTTTTTTCTTATTTCGAGCGATAGCGGTTACGGACACCGGCGGCGGCGGCGCCGGACAAAACGGCCGCTGAAATGACATCATAACAGCTTTCGCTGTAAACCAGCTTAACTTAGCACCGTTAGTCATTTCCAGTGATGCGCTTTCCCCATAATTTCTTGCTGACGTCACGAATTCTTTTCGAGTAGTCCTCACTGACTGAGAATTCTGAACCTTTATATTTCGGGCATGCTTTCAGTAACGCGGTCTTTTCTCGATAGTCCTGTAATTTGATGATGGCAGGACGATACCTGTCTGACTTCGTACCTATTCGATGGCATCTTTGAATGCTGTTTTCGTGATCCCTAGCCTTTCACTAAAAATATACTTTATTATTTTGTCTGTAAGCTCGGCTTCTGTTTTCTTCCCATATTGTTTTATACCGTAAATAACCAAGTTTTCTTACGGATTCTGTTTTATAACTCATCAGTCTTAATTAACAGATGTGATACAGTGGTTTCAAGCTTCTGAATAGTTGACTTCATATGGCCCATTTCTGTTTTAAAGGTACCGATTGCTGCCACTTCGTTGTCCAAACCTTTGATTCTCTCTGCCAAATCATCTATCTTCTCCTCAAATGCACTCTGTTTTGCAAGAATATCACTGACCTTCGACTTCAGGGTGTTTTGACCCAAAAGGACCTGCTGAAGCATTTCCCTATCACTCGATCGTGTTCGGGCCTGGATGAGATTCAATATCGCCACATTTCAAAAGATCTTCCGAAGAAAAAACGTATGCAAAACATTCCCTATACGCAGTGGGCAAAGCAACAGCAGCAAAAAGCGGTCGTCGCTACGATAGCAGCTGGCCGGCAAGTAATCACTAACCTGCGCAATGAAGCAAAATGGTTCCTGAGCACTGTGCTTGCGATGCTGCTGCAAAGCCCACTGGTATCAGGCGGCGATGGGAGGCTTCTTATAAAGGCGGTAGTGTCCTCGTGGTGTGACGTTGGCCTCGATGGCGCAGTCGCACACATGATGACGGAAGGTACGATGAGTTAGTTGATCGAGCAAAGATTGCCCGGTGCTGCCATCTCGAAGCCAACATCGCGTGCCCGATTAGAGGGTGTCTGGCTGAGTTCCTTCCACAGATACAGTTGCGCGGGCAGCATGATGGTTAGAACCTGGGCAATGAAGCAAAATGGGTTCCTGAGCATTGTGCTTGCGATGCTGCTGCAAGGCCACTTTTTCCAACTTTCCTCGGTCAACAAACAATATGTGCCCTCGACGAGCTCATTAGTTAACGCGCAGAGTAGATCGACGCTCTGAGGCTCCGTCATCACTCGCGGGCTATTTCATTTCGCCGGCAACGTAGCTAGCCTTGGCTCGATAGTCTTATCATAAACAGGCAACCAATCTTACCGTGCCAGGCGGCTCTACTAGACTTTGCGGAAGCAGACTCTCCCGAATGACAGTTATCTCATTCCCTGTATCCAAAATCGCATCTGCGGATTATACTGCACATGATACAAGAATTAAGTGCAGTTTATTTGTGCCTTCACCTCGCGTTTCAGAGACTTCACCTTTCCTCTAAGGACTCCATCAAGTATTTCAATTTCCGTCTCGTGGGCTAACACTACCTTTTGGACCTTCCGCTTTGGCTCGGTAGCCTTCTTGGGGTTGTTCTCCTGATCACTAGACTTCGGGCATTCTTTAGCGAAATGGCCTGAGCCGTGACAGAAGTGCCACTTTAGAGTCCCTTTCTCTACTCGTGTCGCCGGCTTCTGCCCCATTTCTACAGCTGGTTGCTTTGAAGCACGCCCTTTCCTATTTGCTTGTTCGAAAGTTTGGGGCACTTCAGCGATCTCAGTTGGCCTACGCCATCCCTCGCCTTCTCGTAGCCTCTAATACTCAAGAACCTCCATACTAAGTCCCGCTTTTATACGGTCAGCAACCATGAGTTCTGCCATCACTTCTACCTTGTCGGCCTCTCTCACATGGAGGTAGTAGGAGAATTAAGTTGTCACGCGGGACGCAAACTGCGCCCACGGTCTCTTCCTTCCGCTTTACTGCTCTTTCAAACCTCTGCAGATACTCTGCAGAGAAAGGTTTATTTCCGTCAGCACTGCCGCTTTACTGACTCGTAATCTGCACTCTCTTCCGGGTTGAGGTTACGCAGTAGGTAACGAACTCGCTCAGTTAGTGCTGGCATAACCAAATGCACGCGACTATCATACGGTACTCGGTAAGTAGCAAGAAGTTTTTATACTTTCTCAACCATAATGGTACATCCGCGTCACTCGGCAGGCGGAAACCTTTCAGCACTTTTGCACATTGCTGGACAAAGTCAAAACCCAGTCGCCTCTGATCTCCCGTGTCCGATCCAGAGTTGGACAACGTGCCATTGAGACGTTCCGCGTTTATTCTAGTCTGCAATAGCCTTTCAACTCAATATGAAGGTTGAGCCCTTGAATCTCAAATTCGAGCGTTCTCGTATCACTTAAATTTGGTAAAAGCTGAGATGCCCGCTGCATCGATTCTTGCCTCGGGGTAGGCACTCTCGCTTCATCTGACTTATAAGAATTTAGAATACCATCATTTGATGGCTCTCAACTCCGATCCATTTCCGCCACACTCGCACCTTCATCTCCATTAGACTCCACTGTTTCAGCACCCCCGCGTGTTCTCACCATGTGCTCTACACATAAACTGCCATGCCAACTTGAGAAGGACGCAAGAAATTCTGCTCACCCTTTGCTCAATGAGCTGTCTTTCCTGTATCGGCTCCACGGTGCCGGGGTTGGCTACTGTAGGATCATCTCGACGTTGCCGCTGGTGGCTGTTGGACGCCCTTGCCCCTCGGGTCTCGTCAGCGCTGGTCCAGTGTATGGTGCTGTAGAGCTCGCCGATCCCTGTCCGACTGCGCCAGTTACGTTTTTCTCTGTTCGTTTGTTCTCCTTGATGTGGATTGAAGTCCTGTAAAGGAGATGATCGACGTCGATGAAGCTGGAGGCAGGTTGGAGGTAATAAGACCTTGAAGGTATATTGCAGTGAAATATTTACAGTCATATGTACAGCTTGCCGAAGCACACTGATGATAACATAGACATCAACAGTGTCTTGCTCTTCTACTTAACGTTTCCGAAGTTAGAGCCTAGAACACTGTTACTACATACAACGAAACGAGTCTCACTGTTTGACCACCGAGTGGTTACGGCCCGGACGAAAGTTGCGCCATACGGAGTCTTACTGATCGATTAGGCAAGTGATTACAGCCTAGACTGAAGGAAAGAAAATTCCATGCAGTCTTTAGTACTTTGCGGTAAACAAAGAAAAGGGGAGTGGGCCACTGCTGGTCCGCCTCAACATCCTCTTAGCCAATCCGTTTACCACTCAAATTCAGCCACTCCTTACTGGGCTGTCCTTAATCTCGACAGCAATGTTTTTACACTTTAGACAGGCGTCAGGCGTTTTGGCACTCTTTCCCATCATGGCTCTGCCTCTCCTCATGCCACGCTCTCGGGGATTCCCACGCTCGAAATATATCGGTATTGTAGCCCTGGTGCATTCACGCCATCTCCCCACACTCATCGAGTCGAAACCATGGTGCCGGTCGTTAAAGAAATGGTAAACAGAGAACCCCTGTCCCCTCAAACGGTTCCGGGAAACAAAAGGAGTTTGCGTGTCCTCGTCTCTCCCGCGTTCGGACTGTGCATCACTGCGACTCGACCCTTCACCACAGTGAGTGAGCCGAGAGCACGGTGCCGGTCATTAAAGTAATGGTGAACAAAGTGCCACTGTCCCCTCGAACGGCTGCGGGAGTGCGTCACCGCAACTCGACCTTGACCCCGAGCCGGCCTCTGGGAAGCAGAGCAAGGTTGCGTAACCGCAGCCACGGGCAGCCAGCAGAGGAGACGAGCTGCTCAAAGGAACCCGTTTGCCTCCCAGGGATCAGTGCACAGTCAAAGACCATGCAAAGAGAGAGCCGAGAAAGAAGCTTTGTATAACGTACAGCTCCACGCTTTCATTCTGGACGATCGACTTATGAGCGGCAAAACATAACAGTACCCAAACCACATATAGCATAGCCAACTGTACCATGCGGCGCTCGCTCCACTCCGGCGTGTGCTCTAGTTTGATAGGAGACCGCTAGAGGGCCACAACTGCGCCCTTTCTCTCTTTTTCGACAGTCGTCAGTCAGTGCGCTTCGATACTAATAGCATGAATGAAGAAGACAACGCGGCGGAGCGGAGGGCTCGCAAGGCAGCGGCAGCGCGGGCTCGCCCCAAGACCCTGCGGTAAGAGCTCACGAGGCCGCACACAGACGTCAGCGTCGTGTGGACTCCGACATACAAGCCCTCGAAGTCGAAGCACCGCGGAAGCGGCGGCAAAAGAACCTCGAAGAGGCATGGGCCCGAGATGCAGCGGCGAAGCGCCGAAAGCGATCGCTACCTGAAGTTGGTGGCGCCGACGCCCGCTTGAAGCGCGATTTCCTCGACCACACGTTCGGCCACAGCTGCAAGGTCTGCAACCGCTTGTGGTTCGACAACAACCTTACCACAATCGCTACTATAACAACGTGTCACGTCTTTATATGACAATAGAGGAATTGTACGGAGCATTCATGGTTTGCCCGATTATCTCCGAGCAAGCCCCTCTAACACCATTCACTTCGTGTATATGGTGGGGATTTTTTATCCATTGTACGAAGAATCAATGTTGCCACAACCAAGGAACGGCCGCCCGAATCATGATAAAAAACGTTGCCCACAAGTCACATCTAGACATTTGAAACATGCTATCAACGCCCTGTAATTGGAAGGAGGTCCAGATTTACGTCGCCTCCATGCATATATGACGTACTGTGGAGATGCGCTAGCTACTGCACCTGGCCTTCCCCTGAAATTTCAATTTGTAAATGATGCCCACAGAGTTCTCGAAGCTTCCATTTGCGAATAATGCAATCAATATATACTTGCATGAGCTGCTAATGTAAGCTCTTAGAATTCAGTGAGCTAATTCATTTACTAATCTGTATTACTTGTGTAAAGTTATAGGTACAAAAGGACGTAGGAGATATTCGTACAGTCTATTCTTCGTAAACGCTTTAACATGTAAAAGGTAGTAGACTGTAGCACTTAACGCTTTTCAGCAATGGTGGTGGATGATAGCTATAAATAGACAACTCTACACGATATACAGGTACGCATTTGCTAACATACTTAGGCTTGTTTTCAATTACTGTGACCACTCATCTACAATATTCCTACTTGCAACGAAAATTTACAAAACAAAACTGGTTCATAGTGTGTCGTCAGCACAAGGTTATCTTGATTCACATAACACTTGTACTAACAGCCATGTTAAGAAAACTTGATGCTAAACAAAATGATGCACAAGTGACTACTGAACACAAGTACAACACTAAACAAAATTGTCCCTCTGTACTGACGTGGCCCGACAAATACTTAGAAAGAGTAGTATCTGGTATACAAGTATACACATTTTGCTTCAGCGGGTTAGTACATCAACAGCTTAATCATATACACTGTGAACAAATTATATAAAGAAATGAAATTTCAAAAAATGTTGAGCGGAACCTTCTGCACCAGGAAGTTGCATAGCACACCAGTATGAAAGCTTGCCACGAATATTGACATTGTTGAGAAAAAAAAAAACTTATGAAACAGAAGGCATGACTGTTAGGCACAATCAATAAAATGCAGCGCTAAATAATGGCATCGCACGATATACACTGCCACAATAGTGAAGCAATACGGAGCTTGAGAAAATGTACATAAATGAAAAAAGACGATGAAATACCTAGAACATGGCACAAATGTCAGGTGAAGTACTGCTAGAAAAACGTCATGTAAGAGCTGTTGTATTCGGGTAGCAATGTTAAAATAAGTAGCATATTGAAACATCTTAAACAAATCAGTGAAACTGCATGCTGCAGCTTACCAAGCGGTCACAGATATTGTAAATAAAATTAGTGGGTAGCAGACAAACAATACAGCAAGAGCCTACATGCAAATACAGCGTGTTTTAGGCAATGTAGATTTGTTAATAAAAATCCTATGGCGATAAGGCTCCCGTTGCCTTTGCACAGGAACACTACGTCAAGGCGGAAATACTTTCCGCAGCTAAAATGACAATTTTGTGACTAATAAACAATTAATTGAGGGTGGTTATTATTATTAGAAAGTTTTGGTGTATGACAATATATGGCATACCCTTTTTTAGAAATCGCAAAAGTTGCACATAATTTCAAATGCTCATAATTGAAATGTAAGGGTAATCTGAAACTCATCGCATCCAGCATGCAGGAAATGCGACTATTTATTTTTGCGTCAGACCGAAACTACCAGTGACAAGAAGAACTTGTTTTGGGCGAGTTGGCGCCTTAGTTTGCTGAACATATCGTAACTGGCGCGAAGCTAGAAACATGAAAAAGGGTCCGGAGGAAAGAGATAGAAGAGCGCCAAACTACCAACTGTTTATTGCCAGCGCAGGCTCAAAAACAGGTAAACTTCCACACATGCGCAGTGGAGTGGAAGAGTTACCCCAACATGACATCACGTGAGCAGTTAATTAAAAAAGGACAACTCAGATTGAAAGAGACAATGGATGTATCACTGACACAAGCGGACCCTTTACTTCTGATATGATACGCCTCTAGTAATTCCCTTGCTGTTTGATCTCTGCTTTTGCCAATAATCCTAGCTTGCGCAAACGTGGCACACACGAGCATGACCTGACATGCGCGGGAAGGTGCGCACCATCACTCTTACCAATGCTGTTGGCATGCTCCCTGGCATGCTGTTGGCATGCTCCCCTTTTCATGTTTCTAGCTTCACGCCAGTTACGATATGTTCAGCATACCAGTGACAAGGAAGTGACGAAATTTGAATAAAGGAGTATCTTGGCCGTATCTTTTCGTAAACAGCGGCAAATAATTAAACATGGGACACCGGATCACCTAAATTTTGCAAGCAGCGGTTGGTTCTTATCTGTTCATTTTGAGCTGTGTGCCAAAAAAACGTGACATCAACGTTATCTTTTTCTGTGAAGCATAAAATTCGGGCAGCCACTGTGGCGCTTGTTCTCAAGACAAGCGAAAAAATATTTGCCCATGTTTATAGTTTAAAGAGAAACAGATTAACATCACACATCCCGCACAAAATAAGCTTTCCACGAGAGCATCTCAGAATGCGTGCTGAGTTTCCTGACCACATTATGATCCAGCACGCCTTGATTCAAATTTGGTCATTTCTTTGTCACGTGTAGTTTCGGTCATATGAAAGAGAACGTTTCCTGCGTGACGGGTGCGATCAGTTTCAATTCGCCCTTAAAATTCGATGATGAATATCTCTAACTACGTGCAACTTTCGTGATTTCTAAAACGTGTATGCCATAAATAGGGACGCACTACAACTTTCTAATATGAAAGACTGCCCTGAAGGGAATAATTTTAAAAGGTAATAAAAACTTTTTTAATTAGTTGAATCAATATAATTTTAGCTGCTGTAGGGTATCTTCGTCCAGACATGGAGTACGTGTGCCATAACGACACGAGTGGAACTGTCAGCATTTTTCTAAATGATCAGTATTGATTTAAACACACAATTTATATTGTAACAATGGAATGGATTTATTTACAGGGTGAGAATAACGAGAGATGCTTAGTGCAACGCAAGGGACAGGACGGTCAGTCCCACAGCGGCTTGCTGCTCGCGCAACCTTCTACCTCCTCTCATTCTTGGCTCCAGCGAAATCATGCAGCGTGACAATATTTAACCAGGGTAGACTAAGAAACTACAGAGCGTGACTAAAACTATTTCAATGATCTCCCAAGGTTGGCAGCTGCTCGAAAAGTTCACTGAACCCAGATAGACCAGTAAGACATTCATACTATATTAATTTCTGGGGTGTTACGTGCCAAAATCCCAATGATTACCAGGCATTTCATAATGGAGGGCTCCGGAAATTTGAAACATCAGGGGTTCTTTAATGCGCACCGACATCACACAGTACAGTGGCCTCCAGCATTCTCACCGCCATCAGAAGTGTGACTGCCACGGCCAGTAAGAACATTCACTGTACAACAGATTGGTGTGACATATTGAGTAAAATAGGTAACATTTCACAATACGCAAGTAAAAATGCGACATGAGAAATGTGCCAAAGGAGAAAACACTGATGAGGCCAAGTGAGGTCGTTTACTTAAACCTCAAGGTCATAACCATCAATTCTTAAAGGTCTTGAAGTAGAATGAGGGAAGCACTGTCTGAAATGAACTAGTTATGTTGTGGTCACATGAATTATTATGGCATCCTTTCTGCAACCGGAAATCACAAATGTCTTGCAAAAACACCAGCTGACATTAAGGTATCAGTTCATGTAGCAATAACAGTCACTCACTGCAGGTGCAGCTCTGTGTGAATGCTTGCTTGTTTCCATAAGATGAAATACCGTGGTCTGATGGTGTGCGGCGCATAGATGTGCTTCTTTATGTTAACACGCTGCATTTTGCTCCGCTATGATACTCACTTGCTGCAGTTTAAGGCATCCAAGGATGCTAGAGAACTTTTGCGAGATGCCAGTAGACAAGATGCCCACAACACAATTCGACGTGCATGCTGAATGCATATGACGGTCTGTGCTCCGTCCGACGATGCTACTTGTGGCAATCCCCTCGATGATCGATGCAACTCAGTCACTGCAGGTGCTCGAGCTCACGGGTAGCCGAGAGGTCGCGGAGCAGTGACCACCTTCCCCCTGCACAACTAAAGATAGCAGATTACATATTTCAGAAATAACACATGTCGTATGCCTGCATTATGCTAGTTAGCTCTTGTTAGCAAAGCACCTGCAGAGTCACTGAACCATACAGCGCACAAGAGAAGGACAAGCAGAAAACATGATACACGCTGGTGGCAATTGGGAAGTTATATTTAAGCAATGGAAAGGAACAGCGCAGCTGAGACAGCGGACAAGAACACGCAACACAAACGAGCGCTGACTTACAACTAGATTTATTTTGCAAGCAACTGCCTTATAAATGCGCTTAAACTTGATAAATGACACATCGGTAGTCAAACAGAAATGATCGTTTTTTTCTTTTTCTTTTGGTTTATCAACCGCGATATACTAACAAACCTGATTTTTTGCTCTTTCTAAGAGCCAATTGACAACATACCACGCAAACAAAACCCAGAAATGGACACTTATCAACACATGGCTAACAGCAATATCACAATGCTCACAATGGTACAAATATTTAATCCGCTGGCGCAAGAAGGAAAATAAAAAAAGAAAAGAAAACAAAAAGGCAACAAAAACGGGAGAAAGTATGAACATATGCATTGGTGAAACAGTGTAGAAGCTAAATAAAACCATCAAGATACTGAATCTCGGCGTCAGTAAAACGGAAGCCCTGCTACGCAGATGTCAGAGGATCTGTTAATAAAGAAAGCTTCAATAATTTCCCGCTCCGTCCTGTCACTTGATTTCTTAAAAACTTTGTAGCGGAAAAAGCCGGCGAGCAACCACACCTCCTGCAGTGCTCCGCTAAAACGCCTCCGGACTTATTTCGAACATTAAGGTTATGTTCCTTAGCGCGCTCATTGAAGCACCTTCCTGTTTGGCCGATGTATCGGCGACCGCAGCTCGAAGGGAATCTCATAGACAACATTTGCCACACACTCTGTGAATCTGTTCCTATGCTGTGTTGTGCACTGTGGCAGCTCATCCTTTCTTGTCATTGTACATATTTTTGACAATTTGCATTGTGCAGAAAACACGATTTGAACATCGTGCCTCGAGGCAATCTTCTTAATGTTGTGTGACAGTTTATGGATATATGGAATGACATGTATCGGTAAGAGTGCACGAAAGATATATGCAATACATATTTTAGAGCACGCATGCGCAGCTTGCTCCATATTTATGTGAAATCATAACTACGAATGCTTGTTGCGAGACAGAGACTGTATTTACACACAGGTATCACCCAAATAGATCAATTCCACCTGAATAATTTTTTTAAGCCAGTCAGCTCCTGTACTTGCTAAAATTGTACGGGCTCGATAAAGCTTAATCGGTTCCGCAATACTTTCATTGTTTTTTATTCGTTACAGATGCATCAAAAACCCTCAATGCAAATACTGCAGTGCTATTCTAGTGTTTTTGGACGCAATCACTTGGAGACCTTCTGCATACGCCAGCATAGCGGTCCAATGCATGTTATAGACAACTGACTCAGCACAGTCAATTAACTGGCCGGTGTTTCTTTTCCAAGTGAGCTTCATTATGCTGCATTGTCTTACATATTACTGTTTACTTAGCCTTTATAATTCCTAACAAAAGCAGCAGCCATCTGACCTATGATATAATTGAGGCAGAACTGATAGATAGTTTAGGCAATACCTCTACCAACGTCTTTCCGTATCTCTATCTCATTTATACCTTGCAATGACAAAACTTTTCACCATGCTGCACACATGTGCTGTAAGTCATGTTTTGCTATAGTTGGGTCCGAAGGTTTGAAAGAACTGTTGCACGCATGTATCTTGTGCACTATAAACTTGAAGCATGTCCAACAGTAACATTTCAAAATGTAAAAGGAGGAGGTCTGAATTACTGTGACGTGGTATCTAACCATGCAAGAACTAATAACAGTTTTAATGCAAAGTGCACAAAATGAGAAATACTGATAAACTATAAAATTGAAATTAGGTGAACTGAAAGCAGACAGATGTGCATATTTCGAAATAACTTTCCAGAAAATACTATGGTCATAATGAATAAGCTAAGCCAAACGTGCCCTGCCTGCAGACAATCTGGCACATTCCCCTCTTTGTTGATACGTATGTGAGCAGAATGTAATCTGATATAGAATTCACGCTGACCGTCGCAATCAGTGCTTCAATCATTTGAAAAACTGCAGTAGATACAGTATGTGTCTGCTACATTGAATAATGTTGTTCTCGTTTAAAGCATGCTACAAGTCAACTTTGGAACTAGAAACAGCATTTTACATGGTGTTTTTGCAAGCTCAACAATATATTGCAATTTCGTTGTGCCGTACATGAGTCAGATGAGGCCACCTGCCATGCACTCGCACAATTTGCCTTTCATAAAGATGGCAGAGGGCATCCAGATATGGTAGTACTCGTATAACAAAGTTACGATGCCCTTTCAGACGCTGAGCGAAATCGATATTTCAACC